>NC_035442.2:94259281-94420748 GCF_002127325.2 Helianthus annuus
GCGATTAGGTCATGACTGATTATGCATGTGATTGTATTTGGCGTTCAATTTCGATTATTGTTTATCACGATGATGATGATGAACCGACATGTCTTGTGCCGATGACTTTAGTGAATAATTCTGATATGATGAATGTGTATGTGGATTAGATCGTTAGACATTATGCGTTAAATCTTGGTGACTAGTTAGCATGGATGTTGGTTTCGATAAAAGTCCTGTCTTGTTAGGCGGCACAACATAAACTGCTGGGTCAAACTGGTTAGATCTGGATACCTGTTTACTGTTATGCTTGATGTCCATTAGGGTTTTGTTTCATAACTGTTGATCGAATGATAGCAGTTAGATACCGAAAGATAACTGTGTGTCGAAACATAACTGTTGTTGACCGAAAGATAACTGTGGTGTCGAAAGATAACTGATGTGTCGAATGATAGCTAATGTGTCGAATGATAACTGTGAACCGAAAGATGAGTGTGTCGAAAGATGACTGATGTGTCGAACGATAACTGTGAACCGAAGGATAAATGTGAACCGGAAGATATTGTGCTTGACTAATTGGTATACCATGCCTAGTGATGAATGTGAACATTTGTATTCGTGTACACCAACTGATGATTAAATGAGAAATGATACGTGTTGTGCTTGTATGCAAACTGACTGTTATGTGTAACTATCATAGGGCTTGGTAAATCACTGTTGTTAAACGAGTAATTAATTCTACCGAGCAATCCAAGGTGAGTTCACTACATTCGAGCATGTGTCCCAGTGGTTGGGGACAGTCAGGGGGTATCCCATAGGGGGATAAGTCTTTGGGTAAAAACGGGTATATTGGTTAATATTCTCACCTATCATCTTTTGTAAGTCCCTCATCGGGTATTAGTTAGTAGCGCTACTTAGGTTTGGCACCCTCACACCGCTCCTGTAGAGGACGGAGGTGAACTAATGACCCAGTCTGGCCCAGTACTAGATAGGAGTACGTGGGAAGGGCAGTCGTGTATTTCAGGAGCCGTCATTGTTCGGAATTGAGATATTAACAATATTACTTGCATTGGTTATTGAACTGTTTTACATACAACGGGTAACAAACGTTTTCTAAAACTGTGAACTCGCCAGCTTTGTCTGATACACGTGTTACATGCTCGCAGGTCCTTAGGTACTTGGAACGCAGGAACTTGCTGGCTGGAGGGTGCGAGTGGTCATGGTTGCATTGATGAGTTATTTAAAAAACATTTATTTACTTTGGTTGTGTGAAACATATACTTTGGGATACGTTGATGCTTCCGCTGAACTTAATGGTTTCGAACAACTTGTGCTTGAATTTTATTACTAATAATTTATGAATCTTTGTTTTGAACTTGTGATTCCATGTAATTGGTGGCTCCTAGCTTGTTGTCACACGCCTAACAGGGACACTCCCTAGGTGGTAAATTGGGGGTGTGACAGTTTGGTATCAGAGCCACTGGTTATAGTGAATTTGGTTTTAAAAATGATTTATAAAACCAGACTATAACTGAACTGATACGACATTGACCATGACACTCAGCTCCAGGCAGCAAGGTTCGTCTCTTGTTTACTATTGCATAGCATAGTTAGCACATACTCATGATTAGTATCACACCCGAACACACACTTGATATTACAATACGAATTACTATGCTATCTGTTTATGCTACGTGTTTTAAGGGTAGGACTCTACTTGAACATACATGCTCTATGTTGTGATGTCGTCGGTCGTACTGCATGAATTTGGGGAAACCTTTTAACATGAGTAGGGAGGAACTGAGATAAGCATGCAAATCGGGTTATTATTATGGGTGCACACATAATAACAACGTGGGGTGCATGTGAGTCCCAGTAAATCTCGACTAGTGTGAAAAAGGAATCCCACGTTGTTAGTCAATCTTGTATTAGAATCTCGAAAACTGTGAATACTATAGCAATACTTGACATCCGCTTGAAATGGTCTGTTAATTCGTTCCTTCTTCCCATACTTGTAGAATCATGAACGGACGTGGTGGAGGTCGTCGTGGTGGACGTGGTGGAGGCCGCGGTGGTGGGCGTGGCGAAATCCATATGACCCAAGCTGAGCTAGAAGAATTACTCAACACCCAGGTGGCTGCAGCCTTGGCAGCTTATCAGGCTGGTATGACATGTACCAGACATTCCTTTCCTTTGAATCGTAAATTTGAGTCTTACCTGTTGGTATATTTTCTCTCGTTAATAGGTCAGCCGGCGCCACAAAACCAGCCTCACCCACCGGTTTGCACATTTAAAACTTTCATGGATTGCAAGCCACAGACCTTCAGTGGCACTGAAGGGGCTGTAGGACTTATACGCTGGTTCGAAAAGGCGGAGTCAGTGTTCGCAATATGTAACTGCCCGGTTGGGGATAGAGTAAAGTTTGCAGCAGGCACGCTTGAGGATGGTGCCTTGACCTGGTGGAATGCCCAGGTTCAACTGCTAGGTATTGAGGCGGCGAACGCCACTACGTGGGACGATTTTAAAGAACTGATGAGAGAGGAATACTGTCCTCGAGACGAAATACAAAAGTTAGAGAATGAGTACTATGATCTGAAAATGGTGGGGTCTGAAATTGAAGCGTATGTGAAGCGGTCGTATGAGTTAGCTGATTTGTGTCCGACCTTGTCCCGACCCATGTCCCGAAGAATCGAGTTGTTTATTAAGGGGTTACCTCCACGGGTGAAGGGTTTAGTTACAGCAGCGAACCTCAATAACCTAACTTAGATTGTTAGATTGGCACATAAGATCGTTGACCAGGAGGTGGAGAGCGACTCATTGCCACCTCGTATTTCTAGCACTACCACAGCTGCCACTACTTCCACTGCATCTGCTGCTGATAGCAAACGTAAGTGGAACGATACGGACAAGGGGTCCAACTCTGCACAGCCTCAAAAGAAGACGGATACTGGCAGCACCCGCAGTTCCAGTCAGACAGCATCAGTGAATCAGAACTCGAGTAACAAATCAGGGCAGGGATCATATGCGGGGAAGCTACCCTTGTGCAGCAAGTGTAACTATCATCACAAGGGACAGTGTGCTCGGGTTTGTCATCGATGTAATCGACCAGGGCATATGGCTAGGGATTGTAGGGCCACTTTTCCAGCTCAGCAGCAGCCATCACAGCAGTTGGGTAGGCAACAATCTCAACAAAATCAGGGTACTCAGAGAGGGTGTTATCAGTGTGGAGCCGAGGGGCACTTCAAGCGAGACTGCCCTCAGCTGAAGCAGAACACAGGGGGTAGTAACGGGAACAACAATGCGGGGAACAATGCGGGTAATGTCGCACGTGGGCCCGGGTTTGTGTTGGGAGCTGGGGAAGCGCGGAACGACGGCAACGTGGTTACTGGTACGTTTTCAGTGAACGGTGTTATTGCTTCTATTTTATTTGATTCTGGTGCCGACTGGAGTTACGTGTCTTTAGAATTTAGTTCTCAGTTAGGGTTAAGTCCTACACTTCTCGTAATGAAACACATAGTAGAAATCGCAAATGGTAAAACAATCGAAGCTACACATGTCCTATTTGGGTGTAAAATCGATCTTCTGGGTCAAGTATTCGACATTGACTTAATACCTATTACTCTTGGAAGCTTCGACGTGATCGTTGGAATGGACTGGTTGTCCAAGTATCAAGCGGAGATTCTCTGTAAGGAGAAGATCATACGTGTTCCCCTTCCTAGTGGGGAATTTTTATCAGTTCAGGGTCATCGCAGTGGGACCCCAGTTAGTATTGTTTCGGCAATGAAGGCTCAGAAGTATTTGCGTAAGGGCTATCCTGCTATTTTAGCTCTTGTCACTGATTCACCGTCTAACGAAAGGAAGATTGAAGATCTTCCAGTTGTTCGTGAATATCCTGATGTATTTCCTGAGGAACTCCCTGGTTTACCTCCACATCGTCAGGTGGAATTCCAGATCGACCTCGCCCCAGCGGCAGCCCCGGTTGCTCGTGCTCCTTATCGTCTTGCACCAGGAGAAATGCAGGAACTATCAAACCAACTCCAAGAGCTGTTGGATAGGGGTTTCATCCGACCTAGCTCCTCCCCCTGGGGAGCTCCAGTCTTATTTGTGAAGAAGAAGGATGGGTCCTTACGAATGTGTATAGATTATCGCGAGCTCAACAAGATGACAATCAAAAACCGTTATCCTTTACCTCGTATCGACGACTTGTTTGACCAGCTGCAAGGGTCAAGTTTTTACTCCAAGATCGACTTAAGGTCGGGTTACCATCAAGTGCGAGTCAGGGAAGAAGACGTTCCCAAAACCGCGTTTCGGACGCGATACGGTCACTATGAGTTCTTGGTTATGCCATTCGGGCTAACCAACGCACCAGCGGTCTTCATGGACCTCATGAACCGCGTGTGCAAGCCATACCTTGATGACTTCGTTATCGTTTTTATTGATGACATCCTAATTTACTCCAAGAACAAGGAGGATCACGAACGGCATCTACGCCTTATCCTAGAACTCCTGAGGAGGGAGCAGTTGTACGCGAAATTTTCGAAGTGCGATTTTTGGATACGGGAGGTACATTTTCTGGGGCATATAGTTAACGAGATGGGCATACATGTGGATCCTGCCAAGATTGACGCCATTAGAAATTGGGCGGCACCGAGGAACCCTTCGGAGGTGCGACAATTTCTCGGTCTAGCAGGGTATTATCGTCGTTTCATACAGAACTTCTCAAAGATTGCACAGCCACTCACCTCGTTAACATAGAAGAAAGTAGTTTACTCCTGGGGGGCGAAGCAGGAGGATGCTTTCCAGCTTTTGAAACAAAGGTTATGCAGCGCGCCAATCTTATCTCTACCAGATGGCACTGAGGATTTTGTAGTTTATTGTGATGCTTCGATTCAGGGTCTCGGTTGCGTGTTGATGCAACGCGAGAAGGTGATAGCTTACGCCTCTCGACAATTGAAAGTTCACGAGAAGAACTATACGACACATGACTTGGAGTTAGGAGCAGTGGTGTTTGCACTGAAGATTTGGAGACACTATTTATACGGCACGAAATGCACCATCTATACCGACCACAAGAGCCTTCAGCACATCTTTGACCAAAAAGAATTGAATATGCGACAGCGTCGTTGGGTAGAGTTGTTCAACGATTACGAGTGTGCCATCAAATACCACCCAGGTAAAGCTAACGTAGTAGCTGATGCACTCAGCCGCAAAGAGACAAAGCCTAAACGTGTTCGCGCATTACAACTCACTATTCATTCCAACCTTCCTGATAAGATTCGTACGGCTCAGACTGAGGCATTGAAGGAAGAGAACATCGAAGCTGAGGGTTTACGCGGTATGGAAAAGCAGCTTGAGCAGAGATCTGATGGTATCTACTACATCATGGAAAGAGTATGGGTTCCTCTGTTTGGTGATCTTAGAGAACTTGTAATGGATGAAGCACACAAGTCACGATATTCTATTCACCCGGGGTCGGACAAAATGTATCACGATCTTAAAGTTATGTATTGGTGGCCGAATATGAAAGCCCTCATAGCCACATACGTGAGTAAATGCTTAACTTGTGCTAGAGTTAAAGCGGAACATCAGAAGCCTTCGGGTCTACTGCAGCAGCCAGAAATACCCACATGGAAGTGGGAACAGATCGCTATGGATTTCGTTACTGGATTACCGAGGACTTAGGCTGGAAACGATACTATATGGGTAATTGTTGATCGACTCACGAAATCGGCGCACTTCCTAGCAATTAAGGAAACAGATAAGTTTTCGCAACTTGCAGCAGTGTATCTTAAGGAGGTAGTTGCTAGGCACGGAGTGCCAACTTCTATCATCTCAGATCGAGATCCGCGTTTTACTTCTGAACTATGGCAGTCTATGCATAAATTGTTCGGTTCGAAACTCGACATGAGCACCGCTTACCACCCACAGACGGATGGTCAGAGTGAGCGCACTATTCAGACGCTTGAAGACATGCTGCGGGCATGTGTGATCGATTTTGGGAAGGGGTGGGAGAAACACTTGCCGTTAATAGAGTTCTCCTACAACAACAGCTACCACACAAGTATTCAGGCAGCTCCGTTCGAGGCATTGTACGGGCGGAAATGTCGTTCTCCTCTCTGTTGGGCTGAAGTAGGTGACAGCCAACTCACAGGTCCTGAACTCATTCTTGAAACTTCACAAAATATAGCTCGGATCAGAGATCGTATGGCAGCAGCGCGCGATCGTCAGAAAAGTTATGCTAACAAGCGTAGGAAGCCTTTGGAGTTCGAAGTTAATGATCGGGTCATGTTGAAAGTTTCACCGTGGAAGGGTGTTGTACGCTTTGGGAAGCGTGGCAAGCTCAATCCCCGTTACGTTGGGCCATTCAAAATTCTAGAGCGGATCGGTAAAGTCGCTTACAGACTCGAGTTACCTGCGGAATTAGGTAATGTTCACGATGTGTTTCACGTTTCTCAACTAAAGAAGTGTCTGGTTGATGAGACACTAGTTGTGCCATTCCAAGAGCTCAAGTTCGACGACAAGCTACAGTTTGTTGAAGAGCCTATTGAAATCATGGATCGGGAAGTCAAGGTGCGTAAACATAGTCGAATTCCGATTGTTAGGGTCCGTTGGAATTCAAGGCGTGGACCGGAGTTCACGTGGGAGCGAGAGGATCAGATGGAGCTTAAGTATCCACACCTTTTTCCTAAAGACAAGTCTAAACTTGGTGAAGCTCGAGAATTTCGGGACGAAATTCCCCTTCAAGTTGGGGATGATGTAACACCTGAGGAGGATCCGCAACAATCTTGAATTGTCACTTCACTCTCTCGTACCTACTTGCCAAATTTCGGGACGAAATTTCCTTCAAGTTGGGGATGATGTGACAACCCGAATTCCCGAGGTTAGTATTATCCTATTCCACGACTCTTTTGTTGTATTTACATATTCTTGGAATCTTAAAAGAGTATTATAACTAGTGGAGTTACGTTGCAAACTTGTTGAACGCGTTAAACACTTGATACTAATCCTTCGACCCAGAACCTTTCGACCTTAAGACATAGGATGATCTTTCAACCGTATGTAATAAGATCCTTCGACAATCTTTCGGATTAAGAAGGATCCTTCGAGCCAAGACCCAATCCTTCGATTAAAGGCCTTAACTTTCGGCCCAACTTACGACCGGCCCAAACTCTCAGCAAAAATTATAAAAGTTACGTATAGGATCAGTTACACAATTACAAACCCTAGACTCCCCTTATTGTACGACGGTAGAAGATAGGTTTTCCCCTCTCGAAGCACCGACCTGTTGAACCTGTCTTTCGGTTAGTGAGATTCTTGTTCGCCTAGTGGATTAAAAACAATTATGATTATTTGCTTGATTTTATGTAGTAACAATTTTGTTCATGAATCGAATATATGTGCGATTAGGTCATGACTGATTATGCATGTGATTGTATTTGGCGTTCAATTTCGATTATTGTTTATCACGATGATGATGATGAACCGACATGTCTTGTGCCGATGACTTTAGTGAATAATTCTGATATGATGAATGTTTATGTGGATTAGATCGTTAGACATTATGCGTTAAATCTTGGTGACTAGTTAGCATGGATGTTGGTTTCGATAAAAGTCTTGTCTTGTTAGGCGGCACAACATAAACTGCTGGGTCAAACTGGTTAGATCTGGATACCTGTTTACTGTTATGCTTGATGTCCATTAGGGTTTTGTTTCATAACTGTTGATCGAATGATAGCAGTTAGATACCGAAAGATAACTGTGTGTCGAAACATAACTGTTGTTGACCGAAAGATAACTGTGGTGTCGAAAGATAACTGATGTGTCGAATGATAGCTAATGTGTCGAATGATAACTGTGAACTGAAAGATGAGTGTGTCGAAAGATGACTGATGTGTCGAACGATAACTGTGAACCGAAGGATAAATGTGAACCGGAAGATATTGTGCTTGACTAATTGGTATACCATGCCTAGTGATGAATGTGAACATTTGTATTCGTGTACACCAACTGATGATTAAATGAGAAATGATACGTGTTGTGCTTGTATGCAAACTGACTGTTATGTGTAACTATCATAGGGCTTGGTAAATCACTGTTGTTAAACGAGTAATTAATTCTACCGAGCAATCCAAGGTGAGTTCACTACATTCGAGCATGTGTCCCAGTGGTTGGGGACAGTCAGGGGGTATCCCATAGGGGGATAAGTCTTTGGGTAAAAACGGGTATATTGGTTAATATTCTCACCTATCATCTTTTGTAAGTCCCTCATCGGGTATTAGTTAGTAGCGCTACTTAGGTTTGGCACCCTCACACCGCTCCTGTAGAGGACGGAGGTGAACTAATGACCCAGTCTGGCCCAGTACTAGATAGGAGTACGTGGGAAGGGCAGTCGTGTATTTCAGGAGCCGTCATTGTTCGGAATTGAGATATTAACAATATTACTTGCATTGGTTATTGAACTGTTTTACATACAACGGGTAACAAACGTTTTCTAAAACTGTGAACTCGCCAGCTTTGTCTGATACACGTGTTACATGCTCGCAGGTCCTTAGGTACTTGGAACGTAGGAACTTGCTGGCTGGAGGGTGCGAGTGGTCATGGTTGCATTGATGAGTTATTTAACAAACATTTATTTACTTTGGTTGTGTGAAACATATACTTTGGGATACGTTGATGCTTCCGCTGAACTTAATGGTTTTGAACAACTTGTGCTTGAATTTTATTACTAATAATTTATGAATCTTTGTTTTGAACTTGTGATTCCATGTAATTGGTGGCTCCTAGCTTGTTGTCACACGACTAACAGGGACACTCCCTAGGTGGTAAATTGGGGGTGTGACAATCGCAATTTCTATGCGTTGTCATTTTGTTTTGATCACCCGATAACCTTCCACTTATTTCTTCCTATGTCTTTCATTTTCTTCTAGAATGTCTCTTTATCTCAGCAACGGTCAGATGTCCGAGCAAACAGCTAAATTTGCCCAGCAAATAGGCGAAGTTATTTTGAAGTCTGTGGATCTAGGCATTTCCATGTCTCGTCTAAAAAATAGAGCCACTCAAGAGTCACCACGGAAGGCAGAAGTCGAGCTTGCACCAAAATAAAAGAAGCGTAAAACTTCAAGGAAACCCGCTGTTGTTATATCAAATCAAGCAGGACCTAGCCAAGTGGCAATGCCACTAGCTAAGAAGCCCTACAACGGAACTGCACCCTTGTGCAACCGATGTACCCTTCATCATCATGCCAGTGTAAAGTGCCGCAAATGCCTAATTTGTGGACTTATTGGCCATACAGCAAGAGTTTGCTCAGCTGCAGCAGCACCAAATCAAGCTGGCAACAATCCTACACAAGCTCGTTCTTGCTACAACTGTGGCGAGATGGGCCATTTCCGAAGGAATTGCCCGAAGGTTGTCGATGCAAATCCAACCCTTGGATGAACATTTGGCCGAGCAAAAGATATTTCTGTCTTATGACTTTGTTTCTTTTGTTTTCTTGTATTGTGAAACAATCTGTCTTGTTCATAAATAAAAGTCATTGTTAGCAATTCTGATGTACAAGTGTAGTTATATGTGTGTATGGCATTTCCCTATGGTACCTACATTAAGGAACTATGTTCTTTACAAACTACTCTTGTGATTCTCCCTTTCAAGTGATCACTCATGATTTCCTCGAAAATTTTAAGTACTCGTTTCATTCTAGGAGATGAAGTACAAGAAATAAAGCGAAATTATGAGTAATCGTGCTTTTTGCACATCTGTGTCCTTAAATCCTTGGTTAAGGGTATTTTCAAATTTCATACCCATTACGTTCTGATTTTTTTCAACATGCATAACATAAGTTTTCAAAACAACCTTCATGATTTCAAAATGTTATTGATACAGTATAATTACTTATATCAAGTGCATGATTTCAAAAGCACCATTCATGTTTTCAAAAACCTTATATATAATTTTAAAATTCATCTTGCATGATTTTAAAACATTTTTATAAATATACCTACCTAATACACCTACTTTATGATTTCAAAAAGTATTATATATAAGGTTTCCAAAAACATTAAACACATTTTAGAACCCCATGCATAGTTTTCAAAATATTTTCCTCATACATTGACTTAACCTTCAAAATTCTGCTTCATGTGTCGCCTTGGCATATCTAGCATCTCAACTTCATAAGCATTTTTACTTCATGTTTGACTTAAGCACATCCAGTGCAAGGTTTCAAAACATCTTCAACTTCTAAAATCCATATGGGATCTTCTTATCATTACAATTAGATCCTTGTGCATAATTATCATTCAAATCAGAGTCCTTAATTGGATTCTTTGTGTACCATAATTTGAACATTTCGGTTCTTTACAATCGAAATCGAATTTCCTATTTTAAGATCTTTCTATCTTCATAGATGGATTCTTGATAATGTTTAAAGCACCAATCAAAATCCACTGGTTGGATACCTGGTATGCTTTAAATGCATGTGCTCAGTTAACCGAACAAATTAAATCATGACAAATTTAAAATCAAGATAAGCAATTTTGTGGTTATGTGACTATGTGTTTATGCATTTTGTGTTTCCTTTTATGCATTATGTGATTTTGTATACTCTGGATAATTCGTTATCCAAATCCTCATAGAACCTTTCGTCTTTTTATATGAGGGATTCGTAGTAGGATATTCAAAAGGTACTACCTTAAATCCTTAATGGGCTTCTACGTAATCGTTAAGACCCTTGGATTTTATAGTACCATTCCATAATTCAAAGAGACCCCTTTTAGTGGTCTAGATCAAAAGATTGATTCAGAATCTGGTTAAGCATGACATATGGTGATATGGCTGAACAGACTCCTTGGTGGTCTATTTAAATCATTCATTGATTTAATTAAAAGAACCTATGGTGGTCTAGGCACAATCATCACCAGCTCGTCCATTGTTTCCTTCCCCTACACATTATAAGATGCACTACGTGACTATGCAAGGAATTACGTAATTATGGATGCATACATAATTACAATGTTCAGTGCATGGAAACCACGGTAAGACTTAATATGTGTAAGAACCAATAGTGGCAATCATAACAAAATGTGAACAATGTAATAGAGGTACGGTGGACGCACCAATAACGCTTTATATACTTGTATATAAGTGACCTTCTCACATTGCAAGCATGATGTTATTTAAAGTTACTAGAAGTTCAGGACTTTAACCAGTGTTGTTCAATCTTTTCAACTTCATGTTTCAAGCTCTCACAAGTTTCCTCTAAATAAATTTCGGGACGAAATTTCCTGAAGTAGGGGAGACTGTGACACCTGTGTCACTTTAGCCATCAAACAAATACCAAACCAATGAAATATTGTATTTCATACTTGGGATTTGTATAAACATGTGTATCATTTGCACATATCAATTCTTGTTCGATTTCGGGCTTTAGATCGCTTTCTAGAGGGTTATACGCGCATTGATGCGTAAATATAACCAGTTTAACGCAACAAACACTCCGGAATAGTGACATAGGCTTAACATACCTAAAATAACCTTTACATAAGTTAGAAATAAGTTTTGGAAGGTTTGGTATGCCGAAATCAAGTTTATTCGCTTAAAGGGACTAAATTCAACAAACTGCGAAAGTATGCCAATTTGAACTGTAACGAACATTCTGGAACTTGGCCATAAGTTAAACATACCCAAAATATCCTCTACATATCTTAGAAATAGGCTTTGAGGTGTTCGGTGTGCTAAAATAAACTTTTTGGTCATTCAGGGACTAAAAGCGTCAAAAAGTGCATAAGTTTGCACTTTCACGCATAACTTACGCTCTGAATACATCCGGACATCCAAAAAAAATTATGTAAGCATTAAAATATTATGTTTTAATGTTTGGCATGGGAAAAATCCATTCGTCGCGCAATTTGGATCGTTTTTCGCGCTTATGCGCATTCCGTCGTAATTAAGCGAACCTCGCGATCGTACGGCCAAACGAACCGACATCCGAGATATTTTTGAGCATGTTTTGGGTTCCCTATACTTTAACATCATTTTAGAGCCTTGAAATGAGGTTAACGGGCCTTAAACATGTCAAAAATGGGCTCAAAAGCATGCAGGGGCTAAAACTGTCATTTTTGAAAGTTATGCTGATCAGACAACCTCAGGCGGCTCGCCTGAGTTTGTGTGTATTCCTTACGCGGGCCGCGTGGCCTCCCCAGATATGCAATTTTGTTGCAAACAGCTGTTTATGGCTGTTATGCACCCAAAAACCATGTGCAAATGGTATTTTCAAATCAGGGGATTTAATCTATGGGCTCTAATGGTTTTCAAAACAATGGGCCCATGTGGACGGCCTTGATCGAAGCACGTTTTTCGATGAACGATCCCAACGGTTGTGCCTTTCCTATAAATACCCCCCACCCCATTCACTCAAACCCACTTGATTTTTCTGAGATTTCTCTAAGTTGAAGTGTAACCACTTCATACCTGAGAATACTTGGAAAGATCAATCTTGCGGGGACCTTCTGTAAGTTTTCTTTCGCGTTTTTCATTCATTTTAGCGTTAAAGTCAAGCTGCGTTTGACTTTCTGCATTGACCAGTTTATGGTCAACGCGAAGTTCGTTTGAACTTCATAACGTGAGCGTAATCACGATGGTTATAGTCCCTAGTGACTATACCTACCGATTACCACGTTATCTAGGCTTAGTGACGAGTCGTAGTTTCGGCCAAAATACGTTTTCTCACGTATTTTGTAACCAAACTACTCTAGGGTATTACAACCGTTTGTTTTAATACCAAACCTGTTTTCTAACATTACTAAACATGTTCTAGCATGTTTAGCTCGTTGCTTTTAGATTTGTGCTTGTTTAGGGTCGTAAAGGTAAGCGATCTAATCAATCGCTTATGCTTACGAACCCGACCCATTTGGTTGATCATTAGGATCCGACCAAACACTTTAGGTGACCATAGTTGTATAGGGAATAACCTTCCGAGGTTATACCTTATGGTCACATCGTTTAACTAGTTGTATGATAGGTAATGTATGTGCCTTAGGTAAATTACCAAAATACCCCTTTTTACGCCAAAATTCATTTTAAGCCTATGTAACATAATTTCTGGTATCTAAACTGATTTAACAACAATATTGAACATGTTAAGGCATATGTTGTTTATCATAGGGCTAGTTAGGCATTCCAAACGCGTTTTACGCGAACGACGCGTTAAAGTAGCATAAGCTACCTAAGCGGGTCGTAACGGGTCAAGAGCACTTAGGATAGGTTTCGTTTTAGTACGTAGGCTTTGTTAGACCATATTACATAAGTTCCCACACTTATTTGGTTTACGAAACCTCGTACTACCCGATCCTCCGATAGGTCCGTTTATTAATGTAGATACCTATATAGGTGCCGTTTGATTTCCGTGATCTTCTAGCATTGCTTGGTGGTTATCCTACGACTTCTAAGCAATCTCAAGTGAGTACATAGACCCCTCTTTTACTGTTTTTCAAACATTTTGGGGTGAAACACATGTGCCTACTTGTTACTTTCATGATTTCATGCTTTTATATCATATACTTGCTATGATTCACTAGTACACTATTAGTACATGATTTTATTATGTTTTTTTTTATGTATGCCCATTGTGTGCATACTTAGTACATCGTTTTACATAACATTTCATGTTATGTATGTTCATCATACTTAGTACATTTTACATCACATGCTATGTATGCCCATTGTGTGCATACTTAGTACATCGTTTTACATGACATTTTATGCTACGTATGTTCAATTAATGCATACTTAGTACATCGTTTTACATGACATTTTATGCTATGTATGTTCATCATACTTAGTACATTTTCATTTCATCACATGCTTACATTTTGGGTATGACATTTGGTTTGTTTAAGTGGGACAATATACATTCATTAACATTAGCTACGTCGCTCGTTAGTAGGTAGTGGTACCATAGGAATTGACAACTCCCGTTCCGGACATCCTAGGTATGTTTGGATGGAAGGAATGACCGAATTCGATTTAAACATAAAAACCGATAGACCTTTAATTTGTTTAAAGGTTTATCACCACAGTCACAAGGCTTGGATGTATGCATTTTCACAATACCGCATAAATGTCCGTATTCATTGTAGCATGCATTTCCACAAAACATAACATTGATTTAAACCAAGTTTTACTTCAATACATTGTTTTGTGCATTTTTTTTAACCTATGGTTTAGTTGATACATACATCACTTGCCATACATGACATTTTGTTTACACATTACATGACTGACATTTGACATATACATATCATAAACATTTTGACATAAACATTTTGACATGGTTTTCACAAAGACATTTGACAAATGGTTTAGACATGGGCAATTTACATTGGTGGTTTGTTTGGGTAAGTGATTTGAGTAAAGAGACGTGTGTAATGTGATACAAGCATGGTGGATACGCCGCTGGTACTTCCTATATATAAGTGCTTGTATCATATTACATGGCGTAGCGTTATTTAAATCATTCATTTGGATTTATGCATTTTTACACAAATAACATATTATTCACAAGACACTGTTTTACAAAACAGTTTGTTTTATACGAACTCATTTTTACTTGGTTATTCATTTAACCTTACATCATTCTTTTTAACTATACATAACTATTATCGGTTTTCAAACGTTTTATAAAAGCAAACACTTAAACTGGATTCATGACAAGTTTTTGGTTAAACATTTTCTTAAACCTAAGTCATGGATCCTATTTTTCATAAAACCTATGTACTCGCCGGCATTTTTATGCTGATGTATTTTCACATGTGTTTCAGGTACGATAGTTGATGATATTTGATGATGATATTGTCGCATGCTCACATAGGATTGGACAAGGCCTTAGTGACCATAAAAGATGCAAGACTAGTTAAATTTTGTTTTACTTCTTGTTTGATAAGACATTGTAACTCTTTATATCAATAAAACAACATTTCAATTTTTCATGTGTTATGAAACAATGATTCTGTTACAACACTCCCCGACGATTCCGCCACGTTTTGTTGCTTTACGTGGTCGGGGTGTGACAGAAAAGTTGGTATCAGAGCTCATGGTTATCGGGAATTAGGTTATTAGTAATGCTTTGACCTAGTCTATAACCTTCCTAGGACCCTAACGCGAGTTTACTTGTGTTTAGTCATAAAACAATACTGTCACCTATCCTTAGGTGACAACCACAACAAGAACATAAATTTGATCCACTTTGAAAACTAATCATCTGTTCTAGGATGATTGATTACCAGGTTTTGAACCATCTAAGTTTTCAAAACTCGTCAAAGTTTGGGTCTAAATAATGTGAACACGTGCAAACTGGAAGAGTGAATGCCTGTACTCTGAGTTTTCTGTCTAAGGCTAGAGTGTTCGTACAAATCCGCAGTATCGGACCAGTCACTCTTACCTGGGAACTCTTGGGGTGAGTGTTCACTTATAGGCGAGCATGTCTTCAGCAATGCATTATTATGACCCGCTTACTTTGATTCTTCACCATCTCATTTGTTTGCCTTAGGTAACAAACGAATGATCGCAATTTCTATGCGTTGTCATTTTGTTTTGATCACCCGATAACCTTCCACTTATTTCTTCCTATGTCTTTCATTTTCTTCTAGAATGTCTCTTTATCTCAGCAACGGTCAGATGTCCGAGCAAACAGCTAAATTTGCCCAGCAAATACGCGAAGTTATTTTGAAGTCTGTGGATCTAGGCATTGCCATGTCTCGTCTCAAAAATAGAGCCACTCAAGAGTCACCACGGAAGGCAGAAGTCGAGCTTGCACCAAAATCAAAGAAGCGTAAAGCTTCATGGAAACCCGCTGTTGTTACATCAAATCAAACAGGACCTAGCCAAGTGGCAATGCCACTAGCTAAGAAGCCCTACAACGGAACTGCACCCTTGTGCAACCGATGTACCCTTCATCATCATGCCAGTGTAAAGTGCCGCAAATGCCTAATTTGTGGACTTATTGGCCATACAGCAAGAGTTTGCTCAGCTGCAGCAGCACCAAATCAAGCTGGCAACAATCCTACACAAGCTCGTTCTTGCTACAACTGTGGCGAGATGGGCCATTTCCGAAGGAATTGCCCGAAGGTTGTCGATGCAAATCCAACCCTTGGATGAACATTTGGCCGAGCAAAAGATATTTCTGTCTTATGACTTTGTTTCTTTTGTTTTCTTGTATTGTGAAACAATCTGTCTTGTTCATAAATAAAAGTCATTGTTAGCAATTCTGATGTACAAGTGTAGTTATATGTGTGTATGGCATTTCCCTATGGTACCTACATTAAGGAACTATGTTCTTTACAAACTACTCTTGTGATTCTCCCTTTCAAGTGATCACTCATGATTTCCTCGAAAATTTTAAGTACTCGTTTCATTCTAGGAGACGAAGTACAAGAAATAAAGCGAAATTATGAGTAATCGTGCTTTTTGCACATCTGTGTCCTTAAATCCTTGGTTAAGGGTATTTTCAAATTTCATACCCATTACGTTCTGATTTTTTTCAACATGCATAACATAAGTTTTCAAAACAACCTTCATGATTTCAAAATGTTATTGATACAGTATAATTACTTATATCAAGTGCATGATTTCAAAAGCACCATTCATGTTTTCAAAAACCTTATACATAATTTTAAAATTCATCTTGCATGATTTTAAAACATTTTTATAAATATACCTACCTAATACACCTACTTTATGATTTCAAAAAGTATTATATATAAGGTTTCCAAAAACATTAAACACATTTTAGAACCCCATGCATAGTTTTCAAAATATTTTCCTCATACATTGACTTAACCTTCAAAATTCTGCTTCATGTGTCGCCTTGGCATATCTAGCATCTCAACTTCATAAGCATTTTTACTTCATGTTTTGACTTAAGCACATCCAGTGCAAGGTTTCAAAACATCTTCAACTTCTAAAATCCATATGGGATCTTCTTATCATTACAATTAGATCCTTGTGCATAATTATCATTCAAATCAGAGTCCTTAATTGGATTCTTTGTGTACCATAATTTGAACATTTCGGTTCTTTACAATCGAAATCGAATTTCCTATTTTAAGATCTTTCTATCTTCATAGATGGATTCTTGATAATGTTTAAAGCACCAATCAAAATCCACTGGTTGGATACCTGGTATGCTTTAAATGCATGTGCTCAGTTAACAGAACAAATTAAATCATGACAAATTTAAAATCAAGATAAGCAATTTTGTGGTTATGTGACTATGTGTTTATGCATTTTGTGTTTCCTTTTATGCATTTTGTGATTTTGTATACTCTGTATAATTCGTTATCCAAATCCTCATAGAACCTTTCGTCTTTTTATATGATGGATTCGTAGTAGGATATTCAAAAGGTACTACCTTAAATCCTTAATGGGCTTCTACGTAATCGTTAAGACCCTTGGATTTTATAGTACCATTCCATAATTCAAAGAGACCCCTTTTAGTGGTCTAGATCAAAAGATTAATTCAGAATCTGGTTAAGAATGACATATGGTGATATGGCTGAACAGACTCCTTGGTGGTCTATTTAAATCATTCATTGATTTAATTAAAAGAACCTATGGTGGTCTAGGCACAATCATCACCAGCTCGTCCATTGTTTCCTTCCCCTACACATTATAAGATGCACTACGTGACTACGCAAGGAATTACGTAATTATGGATGCATACATAATTACAATGTTCAGTGCATGGAAACCACGGTAAGACTTAATATGTGTAAGAACCAATAGTGGCAATCATAACAAAATGTGAACAATGTAATAGAGGTACGGTGGACGCACCAATAACGCTTTATATACTTGTATATAAGTGACCTTCTCACATTGCAAGCATGATGTTATTTAAAGTTACTAGAAGTTCAGGACTTTAACCAGTGTTGTTCAATCTTTTCAACTTCATGTTTCAAGCTCTCACAAGTTTCCTCTAAATAAATTTCGGGACGAAATTTCCTGAAGTAGGGGAGACTGTGACACCTGTGTCACTTTAGCCATCAAACAAATACCAAACCAATGAAATATTGTATTTCATACTTGGGATTTGTATAAACATGTGTATCATTTGCACATATCAATTCTTGTTCGATTTCGGCCTTTAGATCGCTTTCTAGAGGGTTATACGCGCATTGATGCGTAAATATAACCAGTTTAACGCAACAAACACTCCGGAATAGTGACATAGGCTTAACATACCTAAAATAACCTTTACATAACTTAGAAATAAGTTTTGGAAGGTTTGGTATGCCGAAATCAAGTTTATTCGCTTAAAGGGACTAAATTCAACAAACTGCGAAAGTATGCCAATTTGAACTGTAACGAACATTCCGGAACTTGGCCATAAGTTAAACATACCCAAAATATCCTCTACATATCTTAGAAATAGGCTTTGAGGTGTTCGGTGTGCTAAAATAAACTTTTTGGTCATTCAGGGACTAAAAGCGTCAAAAAGTGCATAAGTTTGCACTTTCACGCATAACTTACGCTCTGAATACATCCGGACATCCAAAAAAATTTATGTAAGCATTAAAATATTATGTTTTAATGTTTGGCATGGGAAAAATCCATTCGTCGCGCAATTTGGATCGTTTTTCGCGCTTATGCGCATTCCGTCGTAATTAAGCGAACCTCGCGATCGTACGGCCAAACGAACCGACATCCGAGATATTTTTGAGCATGTTTTGGGTTCCCTATACTTTAACATCATTTTAGAGCCTTGAAATGAGGTTAACGGGCCTTAAACGTGTCAAAAATGGGCTCAAAAGCATGCAGGGGCTAAAACTGTCATTTTTGAAAGTTATGCTGATCAGACAACCTCAGTCGGCCCGCCTGAGTTTGTGTGTATTCCTTACGCGGGCCGCGTGGCCTCCCCAGATATGCAATTTTGTTGCAAACAGCTGTTTATGGCTGTTATGCACCCAAAAACCATGTGCAAATGGTATTTTCAAATAAGGGGATTTAATCTATGGGCTCTAATGGTTTTCAAAACAATGGGCCCATGTGGACGGCCTAGATCGAAGCACGTTTTTCGATGAACGATCCCAACGGTTGTGCCTTTCCTATAAATACCCCCCCACCCCATTCACTCAAACCCACTTGATTTTTCTGAGATTTCTCTAAGTTGAAGTGTAACCACTTCATACCTGAGAATACTTGGAAAGATCAATCTTGCGGGGACCTTCTGTAAGTTTTCTTTCGCGTTTTTCGTTCATTTTAGCGTTAAAGTCAAGCTGTGTTTGACTTTCTGCATTGACCAGTTTATGGTCAACGCGAAGTTCGTTTGAACTTCATAACGTGAGCGTAATCACGATGGTTATAGTCCCTAGTGACTATACCTACTGATTACCACGTTATCTAGGCTCAGTGACGAGTCGTAGTTTCGGCCAAAATACGTTTTCTCACGTACTTTGTAACCAAACTACTCTAGGGTATTAAAACCGTTTGTTTTGTTTTAATACCAAACCTGTTTTCTAACATTACTAAACATGTTCTAGCATGTTTAGCTCGTTGCTTTTAGATTTGTGCTTGTTTAGGGTCGTAAAGGTAAGCGATCTAATCAATCGCTTATGCTTACGAACCCGACCCATTTGGTCGATCATTAGGATCCGACCAAACACTTTAGGTGACCATAGTTGTATAGGGAATAACCTTCCGAGGTTATACCTTATGGTCACATCGTTTAACTAGTTGTATGATAGGTAATGTATGTGCCTTAGGTAAATTACCAAAATACCCCTTTTTACGCCAAAATTCATTTTAAGCCTATGTAACATAATTTCTGGTATCTAAACTGATTTAACAACAATATTGAACATGTTAAGGCATATCTTGTTTATCATAGGGCTAGTTAGGCATTCCAAACGCGTTTTACGCGAACGACGCGTTAAAGTAGCATAAGCTACCTAAGCGGGTCGTAACGGGTCAAGAGCACTTAGGATAGGTTTCGTTTTAGTACGTAGGCTTTGTTAGACCATATTACATAAGTTCCCACACTTATTTGGTTTACGAAACCTCGTACTACCCGATCCTCCGATAGGTCCGTTTATTAATGTAGATACCTATATAGGTGCCGTTTGATTTCCGTGATCTTCTAGCATTGCTTGGTGGTTATCCTACGACTTCTAAGCAATCTCAAGTGAGTACATAGACCCCTCTTTTACTGTTTTTCAAACATTTTGGGGTGAAACACATGTGCCTACTTGTTACTTTCATGATTTCATGCTTTTATATCATATACTTGCTATGATTCACTAGTACACTATTAGTACATGATTTTATTATGTTTTTTTTTATGTATGCCCATTGTGTGCATACTTAGTACATCGTTTTACATAACATTTCATGTTATGTATGTTCATCATACTTAGTACATTTTACATCACATGCTATGTATGCCCATTGTGTGCATACTTAGTACATCGTTTTACATGACATTTTATGCTACGTATGTTCAATTAGTGCATACTTAGTACATCGTTTTACATGACATTTTATGCTATGTATGTTCATCATACTTAGTACATTTTCATTTCATCACATGCTTACATTTTGGGTATGATATTTGGTTTGTTTAAGTGGGACAATATACATTCATTAACATTAGCTACGCCGCTCGTTAGTAGGTAGTGGTACCATAGGAATTGACAACTCCCGTTCCGGACATCCTAGGTATGTTTGGATGGAAGGAATGACCGAATTCGATTTAAACATAAAAACCGATAGACCTTTAATTTGTTTAAAGGTTTATCACCACAGTCACAAGGCTTGGATGTATACATTTTCACAATACCGCATAAATGTCCGTATTCATTGTAGCATGCATTTCCACAAAATATAACATTGATTTAAACCAAGTTTTACTTCAATACATTGTTTTGTGCATTTTTTTTACCTATCGTTTAGTTGATACATACATCACTTGCCATACATGACATTTTGTTTACACATTACATGACTGACATTTGACATATACATTTCATAAACATTTTGACATAAACATTTTGACATGGTTTTCACAAAGACATTTGACAAATGGTTTAGACATGGGCAATTTACATTGGTGGTTTGTTTGGGTAAGTGATTTGAGTAACGAGACGTGTGTAATGTGATACAAGCATGGTGGATACGCCGCTGGTACTTCCTATATATAAGTGCTTGTATCATATTACATGGCGTAGCGTTATTTAAATCATTCATTTGGATTTATGCATTTTTACACAAATAACATATTATTCACAAGACATTGTTTTACAAAACAGTTTGTTTTATACGAACTCATTTTTACTTGGTTATTCATTTAACCTTACATCATTCTTTTTAACTATACATAACTATTATCGATTTTCAAACGTTTTATAAAAGCAAACACTTAAACTGGATTCATGACAAGTTTTTGGTTAAACATTTTCTTAAACCTAAGTCATGGATCCTATTTTTTATAAAACCTATGTACTCGCCGGCATTTTTATGCTGATGTATTTTCACATGTGTTTCAGGTACGATAGTTGATGATATTTGATGATGATATTGTCGCATGCTCACATAGGATTGGACAAGGCCTTAGTGACCATAAAAGATGCAAGACTAGTTAAATTTTGTTTTACTTCTTGTTTGATAAGACATTGTAACTCTTTATATCAATAAAACAACATTTCAATTTTTCATGTGTTATGAAACAATGATTCTGTTACAACACTCCCCGACAATTCCGCCACGTTTTGTTGCTTTACGTGGTCGGGGTGTGACAGACCTAAGCAAGAAGAAGTGTTCCAAATGCTGAAATGAAAGCTCTGTGATGCTCCTGTTTTATCTCTGCCTGAGGGAAACGATGATTTTGTTGTCTATTGTGACTCGTCGAATCTAGGACTTGGTTGCGTTCTTATGCAAGGTGGTAAAGTCATAGCTTATGCGTCTAGACAATTAAAAATTCACGAGAGGAACTATACGACTCATGACCTTGAGTTAGGAGCTGTGGTTTTTGCGCTTAAAATCTGGAGACACTACCTCTATGGAACAAAGTGTGTGGTTTTCACAGACCACAAGAGTCTCCAGCATATTCTCAATCAGAAGGAACTGAACATGAGGCAACGACGCTGGGTTGAACTCTTAAACGATTATGATTGCGATATCCGCTACCCCCTGGTAAGGCGAATGTCGTAGCCGATGCGCTTAGTCGAAAGGAACGAGTCAAGCTTCATTCTGTTCAAACTCTATCTGATATTCGATCTCGCGTCCTTCAAACTCAACGATCTTGTGTGATCAAAGACCTATTGAAGTATGAGCTACCGCTTCAACTTGAGCTTAAACTCGAAAGGAAAGACGATGGTTTACTCTATTTTGAGAATCGTTTGTGGATTCCGAATCTGGACAATCTTCGCACCTTAGTAATGGACGAATCTTACAAGTCTCGATATTCTATCCATCCTGGTGCTGATAAAATGTACAAGGGTCTTCGTACCCAGTATTGGTGGCCTGGTATGAAGAAGGATGTTGCCTTGTATGTATCGAAATGCCTAACTTGTCTCAAAGTCAAGGCGGAACATCAACGACCTTCTGGTTTGCTTGTACAGCCAGAGATACTGGTTTGGAAATGGGAGAACATTACAATGGATTTCATCACCAAATTACCGCGTACGTCTAAAGGTCAGGATGCTATTTGGGTTGTAGTTGATCGTTTGACAAAGTCAGCTCACTTCTTACCAATCCGTGAGGATTTCTCCGCTGAGAAGCTTGCCAAGATCTATGTAGACAAGATTGTATCACGACATGGTGTTCCCTTGGATATCATTTCTGATCGTGATGCTCGATTTTCATTTCATTTTTGGAAGACCATGCAATCTGCTTTGGGAACCCAACTGAATCTAAGCACTGCTTATCATCCCCAAACAGATGGTCAATCTGAGAGGATGATTCAAACTTTGGAGGATATGCTTAGAGCATGCGTGATAGACTTTGGTGGTAATTGGGATTCTCATTTACCATTGATCGAGTTCTCATACAATAATAGTTATCATGCTAGCATTAATATGGCACCATTCGAAGCTCTCTACGGTCGAAAATGTCGTTCACCTGTCTGTTGGAATGAGACTGGTGAAGCTCAGCTTACTGGACCTGAGATCATTCTGGAAGCAACAGACAAAATCAAGAAAATCCGCGATAATCTTGTGACCGCTAGAAGCCGTCAAAAGAGTTATGCAGAGTTGGGACGCAAGCCCATGGAATTTCAAATCGGAGCCCTGATTTGATTCCTGGAATGCTTTAAATACTCGTGTCCAAAGATAACAAATTAAACGATTAATGCGATTATGTGTTTAGGTGTTCTCTTTTATTATGAGATCCGATTTTCGTTATCCAAATCCTCATAGAATCTTCCATAACCTCATATGAGGGATTCATAGTAGGATATTCAAAAGGTATTATCTTAAATCCTTAATGGGTTTCTACATGGTAGTTAAGACCCTTGGATTATATAGTACCATTCCATGATTCGAAAATAGACCCTTGAGTGGTCTAGTTTAAGATTGATTCAGAATCTGGTTAAGAGTGGCATGTGATGATGCAGCTGAAAGGACCCTCTGGTGGCCCAGTCACACTCATCACAGGTTCATTCATTTAGTTTTTCCCCTACACATTATTAAATGCACTGTGTGGACTATGCAAGGAATTACGTAATTATGGACGCGTACATAATTATAAAAATTCAGTGCACGGAAACCACAGTAAGATTTATCATCTGTAAGAACCAATAGTGACAACAATAACGAAATGTGAACAATGTAATGAAGGTACGGTGGACGCACCAATGACGCTTCATATACTTGTATATAAGTGTCCCTCTTGCCTTGCAAGCATAATGTTATCTAAAGTTACTAGAAGTTCGGAACCCTAACCGGTGTTGTTTTATCTTTTCGACTTCATGTTTCAAGCTTTCACAAGTTTCCTCTAAATAAAATTTCGGGACGAAATTTCCTAAAGTAGGGGAGACTGTGACAACTGTGACAACTGTGTTCTGTAAGCACCGTATAATGTAAAACAATGTTGGTTATCAATAAAACAATACGCTTTGGTGTTATTATATGTGTTCTTGTGTTTGATGATTTTACAATTTGATTCGATTTCGACTTCAAGCTTTAAATCACTTTCTGGAAGGTTATACGCAACCTGGTGCTTAAACACAATCAGTTTAACGCGACGTACACTCCGGAACTGTAACGTAAGCCAAACATACCCTAAATATCCCTTACATAACTTAGAAATAAGTTTCTAAGGATTCGGTATGGCGAAAACATGTTTATTTGAACTAAAGAACTAATTACGACAAAACTGCGAAACGAACGTTGGTGACCGCCCGGATAATATTTAAATCCCACAAATATTCTGTTATGATTAAAATTTTATTTTAATCAGGTTCGTGTTGAAAAATAAATTAAAACGCTTAAAAACGTTATTTTTCAAGTTTAAGCGCGTACCGGGTGTTCCTACGCGACACAATGCTTATACTGCAAATCGCAAACAACGCAGCAAATCTTGGAATACGCCAGGAATATGCTAGGAATATGCCAGGAATATGCTAGGAATATGCCAGGAATATGCCAGGAATATGTCAGGAATATGCTAGGAATATGCTAGGAATATGCCAGGAATATGCCAGGAATATGCCAGGAATATGCCAGGAATATGCCAGGAATATGCTAGGAATATGTTATATGGAAGGTCTATAAATACCACCATTCCATCACTCCATCTTCACTCCCCATCTCTCCCTCTCTCTATCTTAATCTTCTTCATATCTTCAAGTCTTGTTCTTGAAGATTCAACACCCTTTCTTGTAAACTTCAAGTTAGTGTGAAGATCTAAGGGTGTTCCCAAGGTGTTGTCAAGTGAATACAAGCTTCCTATCATCCCACAACCTACTTGAATCTTGAAGGTATAACACTTATGTTTAAATCATACCTTTGATTCATAGTTGTTCGTTGATGATTTAAAGTTTCTCTTGAATCTTGGGATTTTTACTAAACTTGAAATCTAAAAATGAAATGGGTCTTGGTTATAAAAAAAATGGTGGTGTATATATACATGTATAACCATACATATACGTATATATGTGTGTGCGTGTATGAGTTTTGAGTTTGGTTGTTGTTAAATACTCGTTTATATTGTTGCTTGTTCTTAAATAATGGAAAAAAATGCAAGTATTTGGTGATTCATGTATGATATGTTAGATGACCAAGTACATCAGCAAATAACATAAATAAATCTCATATTTGATGCATCTAAACCCATATAAAATGTAATGCTATGTTAGTGTGCTTTAGGCACTTGTACACGAAGATACATGTGGGTTTAAAGCTCAAGAAATGATAAAAAGGGGTTGTTTGGCAAAAACTGTTTTAAATCAGGTTATAAACACTAAAAATAACTTTATTTGATGTATTATAATGGCATGAAAGTTTGATATAAGGTTGGTAGCTTTACATGTTGTACATATAGCTTAAAAAGTGGTAAAATATGTGAAATCTGCACGATTTAAATGCTTTATTTAAGACCTGCACTATGATGAGTAAAACCACTATTTTATTCAGTAAATAACATGGGTTATGTTAAAATTTCAAGTCGTTTCGATTAGGGATGGTTCGGGTACGTTTGATGCAAAACTATGCGGTAAAACGGTTAAAAATCGCCTTTTCGAAGGATTTTTATTAAGCTCTTTTAGATCAGTAACCAAACTGATATTTTTAGTATAAAAATAAGTATTTTAACTTATATTAAGTTTACTTGGTGTTTGGTTAGTCATACGTGACTTCCGACGCTCAAAAATGTTACCGAAACGCTAAAATAAGTGTTTTCGACATAACTATAATGGGTTGTTCATGAGAAAATTTTATGTGTTACAATGTGCTATGTGTTTTATAATATGTGTATGATGATATGATAATACCTGACAAGATTATTTGTTTTACGCTTGAGTACATATACGCGAATATACCAAAATAATCAAAAATAATAACTTTTCAAGGAATCTCAAAGTTATGTGAAAATTCTAAGTATCGGAGAAACTTCGTCATTTTTATGAATTTTGTTTATTAAATCATTCTTATTTAATTTAGGACAAATAATTAATTTGAGGGATTGTGTTAGCATATAAAAACGCACCCAAAGGTGAGTACATAGTTCCCCTATTTTACTGTTTTCAAATGTTTTGGGGTGATTCATATGTATCAAAACGATTTCGATGGTTTCACGATGGTTTCACAACGAGTAAGATGGTTTATATCAAACTAATAACGATTTCGATAATGTGAACGAGCTTGTTGGTTGTAATTACATAACAAATGACATTCATTAATTTCGGCCAAACCGACCAGTATTAGGTTATGGTACCATATGTGACAACTCGAACTTTTGACTTTCATTTTGTATTAAATGCACGTTGACTATTGACTTTGACTGTTTGACTTGGTTGACTTGTAACTGCACACGTTGTGTTATAATGAAACGAATTGTGTTTGCTTGTTATGTGTTAGAAATTTAAGTTGCATAAGTTGTTTAGAAACTGAATCACTCGACGAAACAGAAGTTGATTCGCCAAATAACCCACCGACGAAACAGAAGTGTGTTTCGTCAACTTCAGTTTCGGCGAAATAGGTCTGATTCGCCGGCCCATATGATTCGTCAAGCCCATTAAGGGCCCAGTACCATTAAAACACGTATATGTTAGACGGAAGGACCACTTTCACCACACTTTAGCAAAACAGAAACCCTAGAGCTCCCGTGCGCAGACGACAATTGTGTGTGTGTTCCCGAAACCCGCTTGCGATTAACTCATCTCTCCACTTACTCGGTTAGTTGTTATGTTTTCATGATTTTCGATTCATATTCGTGCTATGTTTGATACCATGATTTGCTTGTTTGACCGAGTCTTGTGTAGGCATGTTTAGGATCATAAACGGTTGTGAATGATTGAATACAGTGATCTTGATTTCGTATGTACATGAATGATCAGTTGCATAGATTTATGCGAAACACGATGTGGGTTGGGGACTTATGATAAACTGATCGAGTTGATGTGATTACGTGATTTGGTAGAACTAGAATTATCGATGCTCGTGTCGGTTTGGTGTTGTTAAACGTTATTGATTATGATTTTTGAGTTACGTTTCTTGTACAAGGGTTTGTTGATTCGGTGACTGATGATGATTGCATGACTGTGACGGCTGTCCTAGAATGATTAGGGTTTTCCTGCAAAAACTGTAACTGATTAGCGTGATTGACGTAACTGACTAATGAAGTAACAGACTTGTCAACGAAACAGGATGTTTGGCGAATTAGAAGTTGTGTTTCGCCAAGGGTCCTTAACGAAATAGAAATTAGATTCGTCAAAGGGTAGTTGACGAAACACATTGTGTTTCGTCAACCTGTGTTTCGCCAACCTCTATTTCACCAACTTGGATAACCTGCACAGTAAACTGGTTTAATTCTGTTAAGTGTAACTGAGTTAACTAACTGATGTTAAACACTATGCATGACTTGTGTGATGTTGATTAGTGATGTGTACTACTTGGTGATCATTGATTATGCTCATACATGAACTGTATGAATTCAAACTGATTGTGTACGTGCGTACTCTAGGACGTGATTGATTTACTTTGAGCACATACTTAGCATACCGAGCAAACCAAGGTGAGTTCACACAGCCAAGGCATGGGGTTCCCGGGTGGGAATGGGATTTGTTGGATTATTGTACATACTCAGCTGATAGAACCGAATGATATGACACAACTAGACTAGTAACACTTACTGAACTGATCTTCGCACACCTGCCAAGGGTTGGCCGCGATATTATGACTGTCTTCGCACACCTGCCTTAGGAAGGCCACGAACTAAACTTGCTAATCTTCGCACACCTGCCTGGTAGGCCGCGATACAAACAAACCTAGTCTAGTATACTTGGGATGAACATCCCCTAACATCTTCGCATACCTGCCTGGGAGGCCGCGATGGAAATACGATATATGCTATAACGAACGAACTTACTACTCACACTATACTATTACTGAACTATTAACTGTGAACTCGCTCAACTAGTTGTTGACTCTCTGCTGCATGCCTTGCAGGACCTTAGGTACATATGGAGCTTGCACAAGGAAGGAGCAGGTCGTTGTGGACAAGGATTAGTGACTGATTGCTAAACATTATGACATTTCAAACTATTAACTATGTTGGGTTTATTTATATGCTTCCGCTACTTAAACAAAGTTTGGTTTTGAACATCAATCATGTCGTGATGAATTACATTATCTACTTTTATTATTAAATGCTATGTTTGATATGATTGATGGCTTGATCCTGGTCATGTCACGCCTCCAAGCGGTGGTACTCCGCGTGTGGATTTTGGGGGTGTGACAGATTGGTATCAGAGCCATTGGTTATAGAGAACTTGGTTTTAATATGGAAAAAAAATGTTTTTATTAAAACCAGACGATAACCAGAACAGTGCTCTCAACGATCCACAACGACGCTTCGCTCCACGTGCAAGACTCAACATCCTAGGTAATAAGGTTTATGTTTATTACCTGCTTGCTAGAACTACATAGAACCTTGCTCGTAGTATGCTAGATTACATTGCTTACTATACGTCGTTACATGAGAATACCTATGTGCTTACACTCTTCTGTCATCGCACTACTCGCAAACTTTTCTCACTTATGCTACTTTTACTATGAAGATCATGTCTGGACGTGTAAACATGACTCAAGCCCAGTTGACGGCTCTTATCAACGAACAAGTAGCTGCGGCACTTGCAGTTGCACAAGCAGGTAGTATACCCTGCGGATGGGATACACATTAGGATCTTTGAATCCTACATACTTAAACCAACCTTTGCATTTAACATTGTCCTATTCTATGCACAATAGGTCAAAACGCTCCGCAACATGTCTGCACTTTCAAGAACTTCATGGACTGTCGTCCAAGCTCATTCAGTGGCACCGAGGGGGCAGTGGGACTCCTCCATTGGTTTGAGAAGCTAGAGTCAGTGTTTGAAATGTGCGAATGCCCTGAGGCACGCAGGGTCAAGTATGCCACTGGCACGTTGGAAGGGATTGCACTCACCTGGTGGAACGCGCAAGTACAGATCCTAGGGTTGGCAGCTGCTAACGCCACACCTTGGGAGGATTTCAAGGAATTGATTAAGCGTGAGTACTGCACGCGAGACGACATCCACAAGCTGGAGAATGAGCTATACCACTTGAAGATGACGGGGTCAGAGATTGAGGCTTACACGAAACGGTCAAATGAACTGGCCATCTTATGTCCAACGATGGTGGACCCTCCAGTTAAGCGCATCGAGTTGTATCTTAAGGGGCTTGCGCCAGAGATTCAGAGCCACGTGAAATCGGCTAACCTCAACAATATCCAAGACATTCAGCGTCTTGCTCACCGACTCACCGATCAGACAGAGGATCAGAACAAGCTGCCAAAACGCATCAGTGCTACAACTACTGCCACTACTACTCCAGCTACTACTTCTGCCACACCCAGCGAGAACAAAAGAAAGTGGGATGGGGATTCCAGCAGGGGATCAGTTTCTGTTCAGTCCCAAACACAGCAGTGTCGCACCAACGACTACCAGAGTCCGAATCAGCAATCATCGGGTAGCCAGGGGCAGAGTGGTTATAGGGGAACTCACCCGTGGTGTAACAGGTGCAACAAACACCACAGTGGAAGATGTCGCAGGGAACGTTGTCAAAGATGCCTCAAGCCGGG
Organism: Helianthus annuus; assembly: GCF_002127325.2. Lineage (NCBI taxonomy): Eukaryota > Viridiplantae > Streptophyta > Magnoliopsida > Asterales > Asteraceae > Helianthus > Helianthus annuus. Next base: position 94,289,063 of record NC_035442.2, read on the forward strand.
TCATGAGGCTAAGGATTGTAGAAGCTCACAGCCAGCAAATCAGAACCAGCAACTCCCACCGCCAGCTCCTCAGAACCCACAGCAGCAGCAGCCACAGCGTGGAAACCGGGATGTTTCCAGTGTGGGGCTGAAGGCCACTACAAACGAGATTGCCCTCAATTGAACCAGAACCAGAATCGCAACAACAACAATAACCAGGGCAACGGGAACAACAACAACGGGGGAAACAACAACAACAACAATGGCAACGAAGCTCGGGGTCATGCTTTTGTGCTAGGTCGGGGTGACGTAGTGAATGATCCCAATGTGGTTATGGGTAAGTTTCTTCTCGACGATATTTATGTTACTGTCTTATTTGATTCGGGTGCTGATACAAGCTATATGTCTTTGAAAATGAGTAAATTGTTAAAACGTACACCAACACCCCTAAACACCAAACACGTCGTAGAACTAGCCAATGGTAAAAGTGTAGAAGCCGCACACGTAATCAAGGGTTGTAGTATCGTTCTAGCTGGTCAGACCTTCTCGATTGATCTTATACCCATAGTTTTGGGTAGTTTCGACGTCGTTATCGGTATGGATTGGTTATCCCAGCATCACGCAGAGATTTTGTGCAAGGAAAAGGTCATTCGTATTCCTCGCTCTAGTCAGGAACCTCTTGAAGTTCAAGGCGACAAGAGTGGTGCTGTGGTTGGCATCATCTCTTTCTTAAAGGCGCAGAAATGTTTACGGAAGGGGCACACTGCCATCTTGGCACTCGTCACTGACGCATCAACAAAGGAAAAGAAGCTGGAGGATATTCCAGTTGTACGTGACTTTCCTCAGGTGTTTCCTGAAGATTTACCCGGTTTACCGCCTCATCGCCAAGTCGAATTCCAGATTGAGTTAGCTCCTGGAGCAGCACCTATAGCCCGCGCACCGTATCGTTTAGCTCCAACCGAACTGGAAGAACTGTCGAAGCAGTTACAAGAGCTCTTGGAAAAGGGCTTTATTCGTCCAAGCTCATCGCCTTGGGGAGCTCCAGTACTTTTTGTGAAAAAAGAAGGATGGCACTTTCAGGATGTGCATCGACTACCGTGAACTGAACAAGGTAACGGTGAAGAACCGTTATCCTCTTCCGCGTATAGACGACCTATTCGACCAGTTGCAGGGGTCGAGTTACTACTCCAAGATAGACTTGAGGTCAGGGTATCATCAGCTGAGAGTCCGGGATGAGGACGTCTCCAAAACCGCATTCAGAACTCGTTACAGTCACTACGAGTTTCTTGTTATGCCATTTGGGTTAACGAACGCGCCTGCTGTATTTATGGATCTGATGAACAGGGTGTGCAAGCCGTACTTAGACAAATTTGTGATAGTGTTTATTGACGACATCCTGATTTACTCCAAGAGTCAGGAGGAGCACGAGCAGCATCTACGGTTGATTTTGGAACTACTACGAAAGGAGCAATTGTACGCCAAGTTTTCCAAATGCGACTTCTGGCTTCGTGAAGTCCACTTCTTAGGCCATGTGGTGAACAGGGATGGGATTCATGTCGATCCATCCAAGGTAGATTCAATCAGGAACTGGCCTGCACCGCGTACACCAATGGAAATACGCCAATTCTTGGGTTTGGCGGGTTACTACAGACGATTCATAAAAGACTTCTCCAAGATCGCACAGCCGCTTACGCTACTGACACAGAAGGGTGTCACCTATCGCTGGGGAGAGCCCCAGGAGACCGCTTTTCAGTACCTAAAGGATAGGCTTTGCAGCGCACCTATTCTCTCACTGCTGGAGGGCACAGATGACTTCGTGGTTTATTGTGACGCATCGATACAGGGTCTTGGGTGTGTATTGATGCAACGAGATAAGGTTATTGCTTACGCTTCACGTCAACTCAAGGTTCACGAACAGAACTACACGACGCACGATTTAGAGCTGGGAGCTGTTGTTTTCGCCCTTAAGATATGGCGACACTACCTGTACGGTACCAGGTGCACGATTTACACCGATCACAGGAGTCTCGAGCATATCCTTAAGCAAAAGGATTTGAACATGCGTCAACGAAGATGGGTCGAACTACTGAACGATTACGAATGCGCTATTAAGTACCATCCAGGCAAGGCCAATGTTGTGGCTGACGCTCTCAGTCGGAAAGACACTCTACCTAGACGCATACGAGCCTTGCAGCTTACGATTCAGTCTAGTCTTCCTGCACAAATACGACATGCTCAGATAGAAGCTTTAAAACCAGAAAACGTCAGGGCTGAAGCCTTACGCGGCTCAAGGCAACGAATGGAACAAAAAGAAGACGGCGCCTACTATGTAACGGGGCGTATTTGGGTCCCACATTTTGGCGGCTTACGCGAGCTGGTAATGGATGAAGCTCACAAGTCCCGCTACTCGGTACATCCAGGGTCGGATAAAATGTACCACGACATCAGAACTACATACTGGTGGCCTAGTATGAAGGCCCACATCGCTACTTACGTCGGCAAGTGTTTGACATGTGCAAAAGTCAAAGTGGAGTATCAGAAACCAGCGGGCCTACTTCAGCAACCTAAGATACCGCAATGGAAATGGGAAGAAATTTCCATGGATTTTGTTACAGGCCTACCTAGATCCCAGCGGGGGAATGATACCATATGGGTGATCGTGGATCGACTCACAAAGTCTGCACACTTCCTGGCTATAAAGGAAACGGATAAGTTCTCCACTCTCGCAGACGTCTATCTTAAAGAAGTTGTTTCGAAGCACGGGGTGCCCACCTCCATCATTTCAGATCGGGATGCACGATTCACGTCAGAGCTATGGCAAGCGATGCATAAATCTTTCGGCTCACGGTTAGACATGAGCACAGCGTATCACCCTCAGACGGATGGGCAGTCTGAGCGAACGATCCAAACTCTTGAAGACATGCTTCGGGCATGTGTTATTGATTTCGGCAATGGCTGGGAAAAGCATCTCTCTTTGGTGGAGTTCTCATACAATAACAGTTATCACACCAGCATACAAGCCGCTCCATTCGAGGCATTGTACGGACGTAAATGCCGGTCACCTCTCTGTTGGGCAGAGGTGGGGGATAGTCAGATCACGGGTCCAGAGATTGTAGTGGACGCCACAAAAAAGATTGCACAGATACGACAACGCATGGCGGCAGCACGCGACCGTCAGAAAGCCTACGCGGACAAGCGTAGAAAGCCGTTGGAATTTCAGGTCGGGGACCGGGTTTTACTTAAAGTCTCACCCTGGAAGGGTGTGGTTCGTTTTGGCAAACGGGGCAAACTAAATCCGCGGTATGTCGGACCGTTCGAGATCATTGAGAAAATAGGCAAAGTGGCCTACAAGCTAAACCTACCAGCTGAACTCGGTGCAGTTCACAATGTATTTCACGTGTCGAATCTGAAGAAGTGCCTGTCAGATGAGACTCTCATAGTTCCTTTTAAGGAACTCACAATCGACGAGCGGTTGCAGTTCGTCGAGGAGCCAGTTGAAATCACGGAACGGGATGTTAGGGTCCTCAAAAACAAGAGAATCCCTCTTGTTCGAGTTCGTTGGAACTCCCGTCGTGGCCCAGAGTACACCTGGGAACGCGAAGACCAGATGACAGAAAAGTATCCCCAGTTATTCGAAACCAATACAACCACTGCTGAGGCTGAAGCTACTACCACGGAATTTCGGGACGAAATTCCAGATCAACGGGGGGAGGATGTGACACCCCAGGAAAACCGGTGAACGATGCAACCTATCTAGCTTCCTCAGTAAGTACGTACCAAATTTCGGGACGAAATTTCTTTTAAGTTGGGGATAATGTGACAACTCAAACTTTTGACTTTCATTTTGTATTAAATGCACGTTGACTATTGACTTTGACTGTTTGACTTGGTTGACTTGTAACTGCACACGTTGTGTTATAATGAAACGAATTGTGTTTGCTTGTTATGTGTTAGAAATTTAAGTTGCATAAGTTGTTTAGAAACTGAATCACTCGACGAAACAGAAGTTGATTCGCCAAATAACCCACCGACGAAACAGAAGTGTGCTTCGTCAACTTCAGTTTCGGTGAAATAGGTCTGATTCGCCGGCCCATATGATTCGTCAAGCCCATTAAGGGCCCAGTACCATTAAAACACGTATATGTTAGACGGAAGGACCACTTTCACCACACTTTAGCAAAACAGAAACCCCCTAGAGCTCCTGTGCGCAGACGACAATTGTGTGTGTGTTCCCGAAACCCGCTAGCGATTAACTCATCTCTCCACTTACTCGGTTAGTTGTTATGTGTTCATGATTTTCGATTCATATTCGTGCTATGTTTGATACCATGATTTGCTTGTTTGACCGAGTCTTGTGTAGGCATGTTTAGGATCATAAACGGTTGTGAATGATTGAATATAGTGATCTTGATTTCGTATGTACATGAATGATCAGTTGCATAGATTTATGCGAAACACGATGTGGGTTGGGGACTTATGATAAACTGATCGAGTTGATGTGATTACGTGATTTGGTAGAACTAGAATTATCGATGCTCGTGTCGGTTTGGTGTTGTTAAACGTTATTGATTATGATTTCTGAGTTACGTTTCTTGTACAAGGGTTTGTTGATTCGGTGACTGATGATGATTGCATGACTGTGACGGCTGTCCTAGAATGATTAGGGTTTTCCTGCAAAAACTGTAACTGATTAGCGTGATTGACGTAACTGACTAATGAAGTAACAGACTTGTCAACGAAACAGGATGTTTGGCGAACTAGAAGTTGTGTTTCGCCAAGGGTCCTTAACGAAATAGAAATTAGATTCGTCAAAGGGTAGTTGACGAAACACATTGTGTTTCGTCAACCTGTGTTTCGCCAACCTCTGTTTCACCAACTTGGATAACCTGCACAGTAAACTGGTTTAATTCTGTTAAGTGTAACTGAGTTAACTAACTGATGTTAAACACTATGCATGACTTGTGTGATGTTGATTAGTGATGTGTACTACTTGGTGATCATTGATTATGCTCATACGTGAACTGTATGAATTCAAACTGATTGTGTACGTGCGTACTCTAGGACGTGATTGATTTACTTTGAGCACATACTTAGCATACCGAGCAAACCAAGGTGAGTTCACACAGCCAAGGCATGGGGTTCCCGGGTGGGAATGGGATTTGTTGGATTATTGTACATACTCAGCTGATAGAACCGAATGATATGACACAACTAGACTAGTAACACTTACTGAACTGATCTTCGCACACCTGCCAAGGGTTGGCCGCGATATTATGACTGTCTTCGCACACCTGCCTTAGGAAGGCCGCGAACTAAACTTGCTAATCTTCGCACACCTGCCTGGTAGGCCGCGATACAAACAAACCTAGTCTAGTATACTTGGGATGAACATCCCCTAACATCTTCGCATACCTGCCTGGGAGGCCGCGATGGAAATACGATATATGCTATAACGAACGAACTTACTACTCACACTATACTATTACTAAACTATTAACTGTGAACTCGCTCAACTAGTTTTTGACTCTCTGCTGCATGCCTTGCAGGACCTTAGGTACATATGGAGCTTGCACAAGGAAGGAGCAGGTCGTTGTGGACAAGGATTAGTGATTGATTGCTAAACATTATGACATTTCAAACTATTAACTATGTTGGGTTTATTTATATGCTTCCGCTACTTAAACAAAGTTTCGTTTTGAACATCAATCATGTCGTGATGAATTACATTATCTACTTTTATTATTAAATGCTATGTTTGATATGATTGATGGCTTGATCCTGGTCATGTCACGCCTTCAAGCGGTGGTACTCCGCATGTGGATTTTGGGGGTGTGACACTGTGACACCTGTGTCACCGCGACCATCAAACAAATACCAAGCCGATGAAATATTGTATTTCATACAGGGGATCTTGTATAAATATGTGTATGTTTTGCACATATCAATTATTGTTCAATTTCAAACTCTACATTGCTTTCTAGAGCATTATACGCAAACTGGTGCGTAAACGTACTCAGTTTAATGCGACAAATACTCCGGAACATCAACATATACTCAACATACCTTAAATAACCTTTACATAACTTAGAAATAAGTTTTGAAGGCTTGGGTATAGCAAAAACAAGTTAATTCGCTTACAGGGACTAAACTTGACAAACTGCGAAAGTATGCCAATTTGAACTGTAACGAACATTCCGGAACATGTTCATAAGTTAAACATACCCTAAATATCCTCTACATAGCTTAGAAATAGGCTTTGAGGTGTTTGGTATGCTAAAACAAACTTTTGGATCATTCAGGGACTAAAAGTGTCAAAAAGTGCACAAGTTTGCACTTTCGCGCATAACTTACGTTCTGAATACATCCGGACATCCAAAAATTTATGTAAGCATCCTTATATTATGCCTTAGTGTTGGGCATGAGAAAAATCCATTCGTCGCGTCATTTGGATCGTCTTTCGCGCTTATGCGCATTCCGTCGTAATTAAGCGAACATCGCAATCGTACGGCCAAACGAACCGACATCCGGAATATTTTTGAGCATATTTCATGTCCCCTACACTTTAACTTCATCATAGAGCCTTGAAATGAGGTTAACAGGGCTTAAACGTGCCAAAAATGGGCCAAAATACGTGTTTCTGAAGTGCAGGGGCCAAAATTGTAAATTCTGATCTGGGAACCTTAGGCGGGGCGCGTAAGGATTTACCAAATCCTTACGCTGGGCGCGTGAGACTGTCAGACAGATTCAATGTATCTATTTAATGCAGTTGGCCTTTCGTTCGATCAAGAGGCAATGCCCTTTCACCCAATCAAGAGCCAAGGGGCAATTTCTGACTTACCACAAGAATTTGACAAGTGTACGCTCGAGATCGCGGCACGATATTCGATAAACGATCCTAACGGTTCCACTTTTCCTATAAATACCCCCCCTTTGTTCCAAAAACCCACAAAATCTGATCTTAAGGCTCTAAGTTGGAACCATTGTTCCATACCTGAGCTATTTGATCTAGATTAGCACTCGGGGACCTTCCGTAAGTCTTCTTTCGCTCTTTTATCGCTTTTCGAGTCCGAAAGTCAACGTTTTGTTGACTTTCTACATTGACCAGCTTATGGTCGATGCGAAGTTCATGGAACTTCATAACGTGAGCGTGATCACGATGGTTATAGTCCGTAGTGACTATACCTACTGATCACCACGTTAACTAGGCTCAGTGACGGGTCGTAGTTTCGGCCAAAATGTGCATTCTTGCATATTTTGTAACCAAACTACTCGTGAGCATCAAAGCCGTTTGTTTTGATGTCAAACCTATTTTCTAAACTTAGTTAAGCATGTTCTAACATGCTTAGCTCGTCACTTTTAGTTTAGTGCTTATATAGGGTCGTAAGGTAAGCGATCTAAACCATCGCTTATACTTTCGAACCCGACCCATTTGGTCGATCTTTAGGATCCGACCAAACACATTAGGTGACCATAGCTATAACCTTCCGAGGTTATACCTTGTGGTCACGATGTTAGGCGTTCCGAACGCGTTCTACGCGAACAACGCGTTAGGGTAGCATAAGCTACCTAAACGGGTCGTAATGGGTCGCAAGCACTTAGGTTAGGTTTCATTTTAGTATGTAGGCTTTGTTAAACCATATTACACGAGTCTCCATACTCGTTTGGTTTACGAACCCGTGTACTATCCGATCCTTCCGATTTGGTCCGGTATATTAACATAGCTACCTATTAGGTGTCGTTTGATATTCCGTGATCTAGCATTTGTTTGGTTATTATACAAGAACTCAAAGCAATCTCAGGTGAGTACATTGAACCCCTCTTTTACTGTTTTCCAAACTATTTTGGGGTGAAACACATGTGCCTACTTGCTACTTTCATGCTTTCCGGTTTTCACATCATATACTGCTATGTTCGATAGTACATATATAGTACATGATTTCATTGTGTTTATGCTATGTATGCCCATTGTGTGCGTACTTAGTACATTATTTCACATTGCATATCTGTTGCATATGCTCATCCAGCATATGAACACATTATTCTACATTTTGAACCGTTGTACTCTATAATACATTTCATGCTACGTACGCCCATTGTGTGCATATGTAGTACATTGTTTCACATTGCATATCTGTTGCATATGCTCATCCAGCATATGAACACATTATTCTACATTTTGAACCGTTGTACTCTACAATACATTTCATGCTACGTACGCCCATTGTGTGCATACGTAGTACATTGTTTCACACTGCATATCTGTTGCATATGCTCATCCAGCATATGAACACAGTATACTATATTTTGAACCGTTGTACTCTACAATACATTTCATGCTACGTACGCCCATTGTGTGCATACGTAGTACATTGTTTCATATTGCATTTCTGTTGCATATGCTCATCCAGCATATGAACACATTACCCTACATTTTGAACCGTTGTAACCATTTGACTATGTGAACTGTCTTACCCCTTTTGATTTCATGAACCGTCTATAACCATTGAACCGTGTAAACCAGTTGTATCCGTTGACATGAATTACATTTGACAATAGACATTTAACTATACATGAACATTTCTACCATTGTCAAACATTTCATTCTGATGGTTTGGTTTGAGTAAGTGATTAAGTAACGAGGCGTGTGTAATATGATACAAGCATGGTGGATACGCCGCTGGTACTTCCTATATATAAGTGTTTGTATGGTATTGCATATCGTAGCGTTATTTAAATCATTTCAGTTTGAGACATATGACATTTTATACAAATAACACACTTTTCACGAGACATTGTTTTACGAACGACTTATCTTATACAAACTCATTTTACATGGTTATCCGTTTAACCATACAGTGTTCTCTTATTTATACATATCATTTGATCTTACCGTTTTTCAAACGATTTACAAGACAAAGCAAATTACAAGGTTCATGACTGACTGTTACTAATCATTTTCTCAAACATAAGTCATGAATTCCGTTTTCACAAAACCAATGTATCTCACAGGCATTTTTATGCTGACGTACCTATTTTCACATGTGTTTTCAGGAGATGATGCATAGGACTTATCAAGACATACTTAGGCGGACCTGTGCCTTAGTGACTTAAAACGAGACAAGAACTAGTTAATTTATGTTATGACACTTTGATTCTTGTTTAGACAATGTAAACCTTCATGTTTGATTTATAAAACGAAACTTCATTTGCCATGGGTTTGAAACAATTGATTTCTGTTACAACACTCCCCGACGTTTCCGCCACGTTTTGTATGTTCTACGTGGTCGGGGTGTGACAGACACCATAGGATCCGACAAATCCCGTTATCAGACCAGACCCATGGTTATGTGTGGGTTAGGTGGGTAACGACCGAATCTGATGATTGTTAACTTACCCTTTGGAGGTTTGTTAATGCGAAAACGAGTTGAACAATAAACGAGTCACACAGGTTTGAATGTTATTAGCGAGACGACCAAAAGTAGTTTCACGATCTAAAACGAGAATGATTTAAACGACTAAAGAGATGTTTAACGAATTAAACGATCTGGGTAAACAATTGGAAGCGATGACACACAAACGAGGTTTTCGAAACGATATAAACTGTACGAATTTTATTACGAAAATGATTTACAATTTGGTTTACGAAAAACAAATGTTTTGGGTAAAGATTCATGGCTTCGAGGTTTATAAATTATAACCAAACTATTTTGATTCGGTTATTCATTTTACGATACAAACATTTTATAAAACAAGGTTTTCTAATGACAATTAACAAGGTTGCACAATTTATTCCAACGTATAAACGAGCCATGAATCTGTCACTCTCACAAAACCTATGTACTCGCCAGCATTTCTTTGCTGACTTTGTTTTTACATATGTTTCAGGTGAAGTTGCTTAGTGTTGATTGTGAATAGGAAGCATGCTCACCTAGGACCGGACGAGGCCTTACTGATTTAATAATGATATTAGTCTATGTTTGATTTGCTTGTTTAACTTTAAAACAATGTTTAATATTTAATGAAATGAAACTCTTCGTATCCATGGTTTGAAACAATAATTCTGTTACAACACTCCCGGCGTTTCCGCCACGAATTGTTGTTTTACGTGGTCGGGGTGTGACAGATGATCCAAGAGGCTTACTACTAGCTCGAGGCTAGGGAAGAAACACGAGAGAAAAATGAGTGGATAAAGGCAAACTAGAGAGGATCTTGACAAACCGCGAGCTCCACATTCCGTGATTCGCCTTGTTACACCTTGTAGTGGGTCTTTGGAATACTTGAACAAAATAAAAATTTGATGGTGGTGGCTATGAGTTTCGGCAGTAGCCTTGTTTAGAAAGGGAGAAAGAATTTTCTTTGTGGTGATTTAATTAAGTGTAGAAGATAGGTTATTTTATAAACTCAAATTCTATTAACCATTGGTCTATATGTCCCACCAAGTACACAACACAATAACTTCTAAATCCAAGGAAGGTTTCGTTGGGAAATAGGAAGATTTAACCAAAATTTGATTTGTGGGGCCCCTAAGAACCGTGATCTTGCAATGGGGGTTAATTTGAAAGTTGTTTGGTAACAAGGCACTTAGTTAGGGGTGCCAAGTGTAAGTAGTGTTAGTGTAAGTACTAGGATTTTTGCATGGGGAATACACAAACTTGATGGATCTTTTGTTGGTGGCACATGGGAAAAATCAAACATTGAGAAAAGGGGCCATGCTTGTGCCGCCAAAATCATAATGGGGAGTTTAGTTCATTTTCAACTAATAATTAAGTAACTAGTTAGTTAACTAGTTGAGATTGTGTGAAAAGAGAATCTTGGTTCTATTGGCCAAAATTATTGGTATGATTTCCCTATAAGCTAGTTGTGCATACTTCCAAGAACTTCCATCATTACAAAGATCACACCCAATCTCCTCCCTCCTCTCTCTAAATTTCGGTTCACCCCCCCCCCTCTCTCTCTCTCTCCATAACCGAATTCACCACCACCATTCTTCACATCCTCCATTTTCTTCTCCAACAAGCTCTCTTTCAAGTGTGAAGTTCCTCCCTAGAAGTGTAAGATTGAAGGGCTTCCAAGGAAGCTTGATTCAAGCTTTGTCACCAACATTTCACCATCATCTTGTCCTAAGATTACAACCCTAGCCTTGTTCTAGTAGTAAGTCTCTTCACACTCTTGTTCCACCTTGATTCTTGTTATGTTTGTTTGAATGTTCATGTCACCCAAAAGCTTAAACACTAAAATGATGGACTTAACTTTCTGCATAAAAACCCTATATAAAAAGGTTGTGTGAGGTTGAAATCTGAATGGTTTAGGGTGGGTTAAAGCATGATTGAAGTTTTAACATTCGTTCATCAATAAACCATGGTTAGGATCTTCGGTTATGCACTTTTAGTCACTTCTACAATGTAAACAGCTTGCTGAGTTGGATTTCCAGCCAACTTCAACAGGCTGTAGCGGGATCATTTTAAATCAAAAAACGGATTTTCTGAAACCTAAAATGAGTATTTTGGAAAAACTAAACAAATAGCACTGGAATCATAATTTTTCGAGACCGTTTACTATTTTTAAAAGACTATTTTTGGACAGCAGCTCAAGCTGCATTTTTACTGCAGAAAAAGTGTGTTATTTTCGTAGTCATAACTTAAAACCTGAGTAAAATCAACTCATGAAATTTTTACAGTAGATAGACACCATTGTCAGGACGACCCTCCAACTGGAATTTCGTCAAACGGACTTACGGTTAATTTTTAGTGAATATTTCCGTAAACTGCAATCAGACGGTAACAAATCTGATTGCAGTCGAGAAAATGATTTTCTATAAAATATGGGTAACGAATTGGACCTTGATATTTTACACAATAAAATTTGGAACATATGTGACATTCTGTAAAAAGTCAGTAATTTTTAGAAAAGGTTAACTATTTTATAAAAATCCTCTAAAACAGTCCGGTTTTGAGTAATGAAGCTGAAATAAAGTATGTAACGTTTCGTTTGTCGATATGTCGGTTTGGTTATTGAAAAATGAACTATTGAATATATGTAAAAGAAAATGATATGCTATTTAAGCATGGACACCCTTATTTACAAAGGAGACTATGGCGAAATTTTCCGAAAATCCTAACACTTAGTAAATATTTTCTAGACAAGAGCTTACTAGTATATTTTCGACTAAGTTTTTCAAAGATAAAACTTGTCATAATATTTATCACAAAATACGAATTATCGGAGGTTGGTTTCATACATGAATATGGTTAAATATATATTTCCGGCATCCCATCCTTGAGAAGGAAACGCATATATAAGATACTTTAGAAGTATTGATACTAGAATATGGAACAAACAAATATTCCAAAACGACATATGATTAAGTTGAAATACTAATTATTTTGACAAATAATTATCACACGAAATAATATAAGAAACGTAACCCAAAGACATAAATACTAAGATAAGGCACGACCCGTTCGTCTAATAGACGTTAGACCATTGTAGGTAGTCGTGTTTGCTGAGGAGAATTGGGTTACCAGTACCGAAGACGCAATACAGTGAGTTCATGTCCCCCTTTTCTCTTAACTATTTCCAGTTTTATACTTCGGGGGTGAAATACGTGTTACAATTTTTACAGACATTACAGACATTTACAGATTTTTACAGACACTTTTATACATGGTATGATTAGCTAAGGAATTTACTGTTAGATCACGTGAATGGATAGGCTATTATCGTAAGACCATTAATCCTTGTATAAGGACAGAGAGGCATGAGTGATAGATCTATTGGGTGTTGCGAGCCCCACACATGGGCCAGCGTGTGGCTGCATGTGGTGACTATGTCGTTCCGCCGGAAGGACCGGTAGGAAGTACGCGTTACAGGTTTGAGTGCTTCCTAGGCCATATCACTTATTAATGTATTAGCTACACATTAATTGATCTGTTTTTCCTTATTGCTACATACCAAGGACATACATTTATACAGACATATTTCACAATCTATACACACACACATTAACGATTTATACAGACATATTTCACAATCTATACAGACACACATTACCGATTTATACAGACATATTTCACAATCTATACAGACACACATTAACGATTTATACAAACTCACATACACATGAACTCGCTCAACTTTTTGTTGACTTTTCAAACTACATGTATTTCAGGAAATAAAGTTATGGATCTGGCGGGTGTTGGAATTTCAAGTCATGTTAAGTATAAAGATGTCATCCATGGTTTTTGGGTTTGGCCGGTGTGTCTTAATCCTGGACGAGACACGTCTTCCAAACTTTGATTACAACTATTATCTTTGACGAGTCCTTAGCAAACTTTTACACAATTCATCTGGTTTGTAAAACTTAAATTTTGAAGTCTACGTTTTAGACAATGTTGTTATGTTTTAAACTCATTTTATGGATGACAAATCTTTGGTATTATCATATAGATTGTTTGATATGGTTGAATGCAATGATAAAAAGTAAGTCACCCCATAATCACGCTTCCGCAAAAGTCAGGGAGTGACAGCTTGGTATCAGAGCCTCGATCCTAGCGAACTAGGATTCATTCTCGAGTCTAGACTACGATCAATAGGGCTCTCATGAAAACGCTTTTACAAACATGTTTTCATTGCATACACAAAACGCCCAGATCCAGGGAACAAACATTTTTACAAACAAAAGGCACAAATGCACATTTCAAAATGTATGTTTATAATTCAGCCTTAGAGGCTGAGGGAGGTTCAGTCTTAGAGACTGAGGGGTTCAATCTTAGAGATTTGGGAGGTTCAGTCTTAGAGGCTGGGGAAACATTTAGTCTTAGAGACTGGGAGGTTGGTCTTAGAGACCAGGGATTTAGTCTTAGAGACTGGGAGGTGGGGCTTAGAGAACAGGGAGTTAGTCTGAGAGGCTAGGGAGTTAGTCTGAGAGACTGGGTGGGACAGCCTGGGAAGACTAGAATGAATATGTGGATACATGATTACATTATGAATTGTCTTTATTTGCAATACACAAGTGTTAAATATTTCTGTAAATATGTGTGCTACGACTATTATGTACCGGCACACACACGTCACTTTCCTTAGGAAACGAATTGTCAGATGATGACGACCCTACCGCCACCGCCACAAATGATGAGACTGTACCTGCGCCGGAGATATTTACGTCAGACACTAAGAGTGACCCTGACATGTTGACCAAGAACGAGGACGACTGCCAACCATCCGCTCTGCCAGACTCTGGTGATGAATTACCCTTGCCGATGGCTTCCTTGACAAGAAACTTCCTGTCATCCTTGTTTCGGTCCACGATTACCTCATCATTTGGACACTTCGATGACGCGCACATCGTGGCTCCGATTCTCGACGCCGTACCTCTCAGGATTATTTTCCCCAAGAATCTACCTCTTTGACAAATTGTTTGATGACGACGCTAATTTGCTAATTGATGATCCTTCCGTTGATACCCAGGATGATGGAAAGTTAGATGAGGACGTTGTTACCAACTCTACGTTTTGAGATCCCTATTATCAAACTATCCTCTGATTTTAGTATACACTTGATTTCAGACTCCTTTGAGTCTGCGACATTTACGACTTCACAAACAGGCAGGTTACCGCTTTTGCTCCTGACACGGACAATGACGCCGCTTTGACTACTGCACTAACACTTGCTCAAGATCACATACCCTCACACTCCCCAGGACCTGCCCCTGAGGCAGCTCCAGTTCCTTGTGGGCCAGCTTGATGTTGCACCTGCTGAACCTGTTTAAACGTGACATTATTTCCATTGGACTACTATACCTTGCACTCCTCTTACCAGACCCAGTACCTGCACCTATTGAATCTCCTTTTGTTGAGGCATTTTTACCGCACCTGCGCCCGCTGATGTTGCATCTATGAAGACCGACGTCCATTGCACCGACATGCCTACCGCTCTCTTTCAAGACGTACTCGCACCCCAGGAAGGCGCTCCAGGTCAGCACCCGCATAACGATTCTTCTGCTACGGCAACATTTTTCCTAAACTTTACAAGACGCACCGCTTGCTACATTCACCTCTACAACGCTGGACAAGTCATTTCGATGGATCCCTATGCTACCCTATGTTGATTTTAGACCCTTGTCATCCCTCACATTATGGAGGCTACACACGGGATGAGTACACCTGTCACATGAGCTACAGTTTGAGGATATGATTCGCAGAGTGTTGGAGCTTGAGCTGACACCACATTTGGTAACTACAAATGCAAAAACATTGCATAATTGAAAACATGACTTAAGTATTTACATCACAAGACAGCATATCGCCTGAAAAGTTTACGTAAGACACCACGCCCTCCACCCTTTCTATTGGCAGTATACATTGAACCTCCACATATACCAAGGTTCCTTTTGCGCTCTCAACCGTTGCTATCACACCGTTCCCAGGATTCTGATACTCATTTCTTTACTATCGAGCAGCAGAGCAGACAATTACTTCGACGTGTACACAAGCCCGAGGAGGAAGTCCACGCGTGTTAACGGTTTACTTTCTTTTCCTCCTCTTCCTCAGTCAACAGTATAGTTGGTTTCTGGATTCATGCGGATTGCATTACACTTTGGTAAAAACACTAATGATAAGCCGGGTTTGTGGAGACTTTAAAGACCACTTCTGACTACGTAATTTTGATGCACTAATATACTTGTTGGACAAGGGTAGGGTGACCCTGCGTTCCTTCTGATATGATACGTTTTGTAAGACACAATGATTGTGGTCGGAGGATGACAAAAGCCCAATCATCTTTAAACATGCGACAATACTTATAACTAATAACTAATGAAAAACTCGGTCGCTATGTTCCCACTAAGCACGCTGTTGATCAGCATATTTGTGCTACAACTATAATGCTACATGTTTACTTGTTACGTTCCTATTTACAAGTTGTGCAAAAATTGTGACGATATGTGATTGATTGTTATAACAACTACGTATATACATATATGTAATACACCCCCTGGGTTTCAGTCGTTAAGTAGATGCTTTTGTGCTTATGTTCTTAGAGAAACCTGACCTATCAAATCTTCCTCTTAGAAGATGTCAATTCAAGGAAACACCGATACCAACAACCCTCTGCCGACTACAGAGGCGGAATTTCAAGAACGCCTCTTACAGGTCATCGCACAATATGAGGCCCTTCGCTCTGAGCGCAGCGGACGTACCTCGGGAGATAACCCAGCCAACGGCTGTACCTACAAGCAGTTCTTAGGCTGCCAGCCCCTACATTTCGACGGCACTGGGGGTGCCGTAGCTTTCGTGCGCTGGGTTGAGAAAACGGACACTGTTTTGCGTGCGAGCAAATGCGCCCCAGAGCACTAGGTCACGTACATTTCCGGACTGTTCCAAGATGGGGCTCTGTCATGGTGGAAACTCCAGGTTCAGACGATGGGCGAGACTACTGCGTATGCTTTATCATGGGACGAGCTGAAGGAGCTAATGCATAAAAAGTACTGTTCGAGAACAGAAAACCAGAAGGTGGAAACTGAGTTCTGGAACTTGAAGATGGAAGGTCCAAAAATAGCTGAGTATGTGGAGAAGTTCCAAGTTCTGTCGCGTATCGTTCCTTACATGGTAGACCCAGAGTTTAAGAAGATTGAGCGTTTCATTTGGGGATTAGCACCCCAAATCATGAGCATGGTGACGACATCAAAGCCTGCAACGATCGCTGAGGCCATCAATCTAAGTGTGGCCTTGACTGAAGAAGCAATCAGGATGAACAAATTTTCAACCCCTGAGGGAAAGAAGGAGACTCATGTAGAGTCATCTGGAGACAACAAGAGAAAGTTAGCAAATTTCAAACAGAGTACCCAGACTAGTAGCAACAACAAGGCCAAGAAGAGAAAAGAGTACATGGGTAAGCTACCTAAATGCGACAGGTGCCGACGTTATCATACCGGGCGATGTAAAAATGGGAAGTGTGACAACTATGTCAAAGTGGGACACAACAGGGAAACGTGTTGGAGTGAGACGAAGCGTGGAAAGAAAGGAAAGGGGAAAGATAAGGGATGTTATACCTGTAGGGATATGAGGCACTTTAGGAAAGATTACCCAAGGGAGATTAAACAAAGTCATGGGAAGAATGTCTAACACCGGAGCTAGGGATGCACGCCAGAATCCAAGCATGGATATCGGTACGTCCCATACTACTCAATGTTATGCACCTGTACTGCCAAATACTGTTGCAAATTCTACGATTCGCACCTCTAGAGTTCGAGAGTAAAATTGGTTTAAGCAGCGAGTAAGTAGATATTCCAGTACCCATTAGAACTAGCTTAAGGGAAGCTTCGATGTGATGCTTGGGATGGACTGGTGGTCGAACAACCAAGCGAAGAAGGTTACCTGCATCCAGATGACGAACGGAGAAACGATCGTGATTCATGGAGCAGGATACGCTCCTACGGATTATCAGGCATTAAAGATACGAAAGCTTTCGCACAATGGGTGTGTTGCCCTCTAGGCTCGTGTCGTGGACAAGGGAGCCGAAGAACCAAAACTCGAAGATATCCCTGTGACAAAAGAATATCCTGAAGCCATCACCGAAAACTTGCCAGAATTATCTGCTCAAAGACAAGTCGAATTTTGCATCGATTTGATTTCCAGGCGCCGCGCTTGCAGCCAATACACCTTGGCGATTTACACCTTCAGACATGCAAGGATCGACAGTGTAGCTTCAGTAGCTGATAAAGAAGGAAGATAACAGGCCAAGTTTCCCATTTTGGGTAACCCCAGCTCTGCTCATCAAGAAGAAGGATGTGACTTTCAAATGAGCATCAATTACTAGGATCCGAACGAGCTAACCCACGAGAGTCGGTGACTCTCGCTAAGGATTAACGAATTACGTATTTGACTAACTGTGAGGATCCAACTACTATTACACGACTAATTGATGATAACTTGTTTTTTTAGACGCACACAAGATGGTGTTTCCCACTCAATACACAAAACCGAGTTACACCGAATACGAAACCTTGAGGACCTAGAAGACATATGCTTAGGACCCTTGGGAACCCAGGTCCAAACTTGTAAAGTTTGTTACTTAGACACCATATCTGTTAACTCAATCGAACACCATTAACCTGACATATATGCCATTTTAGTTAACAGAACAGAAAGTACTTGAAATTCTTTCGTTAAAATCTTCACTTTTGCTTCCAGCCGAGTAGATGTTTGCATCTCTACTCCCCTTAAAGTAGTTGCATCGCTTTGATTTTCTTCGCTAAGAGCGAACACACATTTGCTTTGAATATTTGGTCGTTTCTCCATTTTAGCAAACACTTATTGTGTCATTACTTGAAAACTCACATATTACGCATGCACCTTTTGCTACGCGTGCGGTTTCATTTCGAACGCTTCATTGAAATTCGAATATTATTTTGCTAAAACTAACTATTGGTTTACGATTCGAATAACCTACATTATTGTAATTGTTGATTCTTTTGCTTTCAAGTCAACACACTCTCTTGAGACTTCTTTTATTTCTAGTTACATTCATGGTTTATTTGGTTACCATGCCGAGATTTCCTTTGATGATACATACGTTTATTGCCGGGTTACACTGAAACTAAGTTCGATTGCTTGAACTTATTCATTTCGCATATTCAGTTTAAGACGTCATATGATGTATTGGGAGCATCATATTCCAACATTTGTGCAAGGATTCTTTCATTACGAGTCGTAGTAGATCCAGTTGGTCTACGACTCCACTAAATCGTTTGATTGGTTTCGATACCTTACGGTAATATTTTCACAGAATTGAAGCTTGTGCTAATTGGGTTACTCACTCCATACACGGATTTAAATTATTTGCTTGCTCTAAATCCATCCCGTTTATCACAATTAAAGCAATCTCAACACAGTTGGTGTTAAGGCAATGGTACATAGATTCATTTCATAAACACAATGTACCTCCTAACGATTCTTTCATTGTCTATCGAATACCTTGCGGTACTTATTGCTTCCCACCTTCGATCAGAAACAGTGGCTCTTTGATGTTCCGAATTCAACTAAAAACTTTGCAACATTGTGTAAATCAAATCTTCAGGCTTGTTTCGGTACACTTTCATTTGATTTAAAACACGGAGAACTTGTTCAGTCACCACTATTATTGAATTACGTCATTGCAACACCTTGTGGCGTCATTACAAACTTGTAGCTTGTGCTAATCCTAGTCAGCCGTTTCACGCAAAACTACTTATACTTTTGTTTGAACTAAGTCATTTAAACATTCCTGATGCAACTACGAATCAAGACAATGATACACCAGATTCGCTTGTATTTCGTTCGGTGTATTTTCACAATTCGAGAATGTCAACACACAAATCCTTAACATTTACTTATTCGAAAGTTGACAAGTCATTTTCATCTCCAAGTTGTTGATTTTGAGTTCATATAGCGGAGGCTATGGTTTGTGAAAACTCGTTTGCATATCGTGACCGATTGTTTGAGAATCCTATTGGACAAAACTCCTCTTTTGTGGAACCCCTGTTAACCGGATTGCACTAGATTACACGTCAATACGACTTATGCCTTTGACATTAAATGCTAAAAGCACATACCTTTTGACCATTGGACTCGTGTTGTTATATATTATTGGACTCACTTGACGTGAATAGGGTTTGATTCGATTTGGTGATTATCTACCTCGGTGCTATTCATATGCATACATACATAATGAAACCCTAAGGAGTTAAGGTAGTACAAATTTCGAGGACGAAATTTTCTTAATGGGGGGAGAATGTGGCAACCGTCAATTTTGCATGCATCCGTACAATTAATTAATTTTAATTATGAGCTTAATGATTGTGCTTGATTACAACTGACATTTCAAACTGCTTACTAATTTAAGTTACATATATACATGTGCGTCACTTTACATACAGTCACTCCATTCATTTCATACAGACTCTTAGTGACAAACCCGATGCACAAAGTACAGTTAGTACAGTGAGCGGATAACTCAAACACATGCTGACAATGCCAGCACGTAGACAGATACTATTTTTAGGCCAGTATGGGCCAGGGATAAAACACTACACCAGTATGGAGCGTAGGGAAGTGAGGACCATAAGACTATGTCACTAGGTGATAATTCGAGTGCCGGAAAGTGCCTAAAACGCAATTTAATTACAGAATTCCACATTTTTAGTAAAAATTCAGCTTTTAACACACTCATATTGTACAGAGTATTGACTAAATGGTCCTGGACACTTTCCTAAGTGTTGGAATTAATTTCGTTACAGAAAGATGCACAAAAGACGCTATTCGGGACAATTAAACGCTTTAACGGAACGATACGAAACCGAACAACCAGACATTACCCGAGACACGAAAATATTGTTAGAAATATTATTTTATCATTTTACCTAATAGTTACCAAAAACTTACACTTTACCCCCCCCCAACCGATTTTCTGCCATAATCATTTAAATATATTTGTTGAGATTGTGTGAAAAGAGAATCTTGGTTCTATTGGCCAAAATTATTGGTATGATTTCCCTATGAGCTAGTTGTGCATACTTCCAAGAACTTCCATCATTACAAAGATCACACCCAATCTCCTCCCTCCTCTCTCTAAATTTTGGTTCACCCCCCCCCCCTCTCTCTCTCTCCATAACCGAATTCACCACCACCATTCTTCACATCCTCCATTTTCTTCTCCAACAAGCTCTCTTTCAAGTGTGAAGTTCCTCCCTAGAAGTGTAAGATTAAAGGGCTTCCAAGGAAGCTTGATTCAAGCTTTGTCACCAACATTTCACCATCATCTTGTCCTAAGATTACAACCCTAGCCTTGTGCTAGTAGTAAGTCTCTTCACACTCTTGTTCCACCTTGATTCTTGTTATGTTTGTTTGAATGTTCATGTCACCCAAAAGCTTAAACACTAAAATGATGGACTTAACTTTCTGCATAAAAACCCTATATAAAAAGGTTGTGTGAGGTTGAAATCTGAATGGTTTAGGGTGGGTTAAAGCATGATTGAAGTTTTAACATTCGTTCATCAATAAACCATGGTTAGGATCTTCGTTTATGCACTTTTAGTCACTTCTACAATGTAAACAGCTTGCTGAGTTGGATTTCCAGCCAACTTCAACAGGCTGTAACGGGATCATTTTAAATCGAAAAACGGATTTTCTGAAGCCTAAAATGAGTATTTTGGAATAACTAAACAAATGGCACTGGAATCATAATTTTTCGAGACCGTTTACTATTTTTAAAAGACTCGTTTTGGACAGCAGCTCAAGCTGCATTTTTACTGCAGAAAAAGTGTGTTATTTTCGGAATCATAACTTAAAACCTGAGTAAAATCAACTCATGAAATTTTTACAGTAGATAGACACCATTGTCAGGATGACCCTCCAACTGGAATTTCGTCAAACGGACTTACGGTTAATTTTTAGTGAATATTTCCGTAAACTGCAATCAGACGGTAACAAATCTGATTGCAGTCGAGAAAATGATTTTCTATAAAATATGGGTAACGAATTGGACTTTGATATTTTTACACAATAAAATTTGGAACATATTTGACATTCTGTAAAAATTTGGTAATTTTTAGAAAAGGTTAACTATTTTATAAAAATCCTCGAAAACATTCCGGTTTTGAGTAATGAAGCTGAAGAAAAGTATGTAACGTTTCGTTTGTCGATATGTCGGTTTGGTTATTGAAAAATGAACTATTGAATATATGTAAAAGAAAATGATATGCTATTTAAGCATGGACACCCCTATTTACAAAGGAGACTATGGCGAAATTTTCCGAAAATCCTAACACTTAGTAAATATTTTCTAGACATGAGCTTACTAGTATATTTTCGACTAAGTTTTTCAAAGATAAAACTCGACATAATATTTATCACAAAATACGAATTATCGGAGGTTGGTTTCATACATGAATATGGTTAAATATATATTTCCGGCATCCCATCCTTGGGAAGGAAACGCATATATAAGATACTTTAGAAGTATTGATACTAGAATATGGAACAAACAAATATTCCAACACGACATATGATTAAGTTGAAATACTAATTATTTTGACAAATAATTATCACATGAAATAATATAAGAAACGTAACCCAAAGACATAAACACTAAGACAAGGCACGACCCGTTCGTCTGATAGACGTTAGACCATTGTAGGTAGTCGTATTTGCTGAGGAGAATTGGGTTACGAGTACCGAAGACGCAATACAGTGAGTTCATGTCCCCCTTTTCTCTTAACTATTTCCAGTTTTATACTTCGGGGGTGAAATACTTGTTACAATTTTTACAGACATTTACAGATTTTTACAGACAATTACAGACACTTTTATACATGGTATGATTAGCTAAGGAATTTACTGTTAGATCACGTGAATGGATAGGCTATTATCGTAAGACCATTAATCCTTGTATAAGGACCGAGAGGCATGAGTGATAGATCTATTGGGTGTTGCGAGCCCCACACATGGGCCAGCGTGTGGCTGCATGTGGTGACTATGTCGTTCCGCCGGAAGGACCGGTATGAAGTACGCGTTATAGGTTTGAGTGCTTCCTAGGCCATATCACTTATTAATGTATTTTTTTTTTTGGGTAAAGGGTTACCCCGGTAAATTTTATATCAACCAATAAAAAGCACAAAAGTGCAACTGAAATGTTACACACCCGCTAGCCTTGACAACCCAAGACTAGGACAACCAAAACAACCACAACCAAAAACAGAAAAAACAACCACAAAAACAACCTAACAAACACGGCCCAAACCAATTAACCAGAAACCGGCCTAAACAGTCCGCATCTAGCCAGGATCGATGACCAAGTTCGAATCCGGAATCTTCCACTTCTCGAGAAAAGATCTGCTCACAAAACCCATCTTGAACTTTAGTGTCATGAGTCGCAAACGAACAATATTAATGATCTCCTCCGCCAGAATCTTCTCCGTACGCTGGTTCCGAGAGAACAACCTAGTATTCCTTTCTTGCCACACAAAATAAGAAGCCGCCGAGACCACCAGCCTACTTGTAACGTTGGCCGGTTGCTGCAAATTCGAGTTCACCGTCATCCATTGCATTATGTCAGACCAACGTCCACTAACATCGCCCATACCTGCCATATCCTTGATACTATCCCAAACCTTTGTAGAGTAGAAGCATTCAAAAAACAAATGGTCCCTCGAGTCCTTTCCAAAGTTACACAAGGGGCAACACATGAGGTTCAAGTTCGTAGCACTTCCCGCCTCCCAAACAGACAATCTATCTTGGGTTTTAAGTTTGTTTCTAATAACCAGCCACAAGTTGAAAGAGTGCCGTGGAATACATTGCTTAAACCAAACCATATTAAACCAATCAACAATATTCTCTCGATGCCGGAGATTATTCCATACTTCCCTCGAAGAAAAGTGAACCGGTTTACCTTCAATATCAATCCAAACCAAACGATCTGGAGCTTCATGAAGTACCGGAGCCTGAATATTGATTAAGACGGGAAATAAATCAAACCAAGCAACCGGCCACTTCCAATGACCGCTAGAATCCACCAACTCTGCCACAGTAGCTTGCAAGTTAAAACCTGCATTTGCAATGTTTCTCGGACTAACATAAGCACGGATCGGACAATTAGAACACCACGTGTCGCTCCAAACATTCGTATTAGTACCATTACCAATAGCCTTCCACATATAAGGCCTAAGCAAATCACGTAAAGCAAGAATTTTCCTCCAACCCCATGTCATACTCCCCCTACAAGGAATCTCCCAAAAACTTCTACCCTTCAGTTTGTAAATGTGAACCCATTGAACCCATAGAGACTTCCTGTTGGTCAGCACACTCCAGACATGAGACGAAATGAGCGCTTTATTGACATCCGCAATGCATCGAATACCCAGCCCACCCTCATTTTTTGGAAGACAAACAATCTTCCAAGCAACCTTAGGCTTAACGTTCTGCTGATACTTACCAGTCCATAAGAAAGCACGCATACGTCTTTCAAGATCACTCACTAATTTAGCTGGTAATAGAAAGACTGTAGCCCAATAAATGTGCATAGCTGATAGGACCGAGTTAACCAGTTGCAACCGACCAGCAAATGACAAAGATCTCGTCATCCAGTTATCAATCTTCTTCTCCATTTTCTCAACTAGGATTTTACAATCCTTATAAGAAAGTCTGGACGAGATTAAAGGAACCCCCAAATAACGGACAGGAAGCGTACCCTCTTTGAAAGGCATAATATGAAGAATACCATGTTTAATCGATTGTGGAACATTCCCGAAATAAACCGTACTCTTTGGCATACTAGGAACAAGACCCGACATGTTCGTGAAAATCTGAAGAGCGTCTCTTAACACCTTGACCGAAGCTAAGTCACCATTTGCAAACAAAAACAGGTCATCCGCAAACGAGACATTAATAATCTTTTGCTTTTTGCAATGAAGATGATATCTAAAAGCGTTACTTTTGGCGGCTGCATCTTTAAGAAGTAACGATAAGACCTCCATTACCAAAGTAAAAAGATAAGGCGATATTGGATCCCCCTGCCTCAACCCTCTTTTACCCTTGAAAAACCCATACAGATTACCATTAATGCTTAACGAATAAGACACAGTGGTAACACAAATCATGATCCAGTTCACCATCTTGTTGTGAAATCCAAAAGCACGAAGAATACTTTCCAAGAAAGACCAGCTAACCGTATCATAAGCTTTTTGTATGTCAATTTTGAACGCACACCGTGAAGGCCCAATCCTTAGGTGGTAGTTATGCATCAGCTCTTGGGTCAGTAAAATATTGTCCGAGATCTTTCTTCCTGGCACAAATGCCGACTGGTTAATATCAACAAGCACATCCAAACTACCTTTAATTCTGTCCGTTAAGATCTTACTAATGCATTTATAAATCACATTGCAGCACGAAATCGGCCGGTAATCAACCACAGTGTTCGGGGTAGGCACTTTTGGTACGAGGGCTATAATAGTATGATTGATTTGCTGCAAGAGTTTACCATTATCAAAGAAATCCCTGATTGCTTTTGTAACCTCACTGCCCACAATCTCCCAAGAACTTTTAAAGAAAGCCGAAGTATACCCATCCGGCCCTGGAGCCTTATTCTCACCAATAGAAAAAATAGCATTTTTAACCTCCTCTATAGACACTGGACGCACCATATTGGTAGCCACATTCGAATCCAAGACATTCGGGAAAGTAAAAGTACCAGGTAAAGGGTCCACCTGATCTTGCACACCCAAAAACTGAGAATAGTGCGAAACCAACACACCATACACTTCGTCACCATGGAACCGAGCTCCAGAAGCATCTTGAATGCTATGAATTTTCATGCAAGCATTTCTCACCTTTATACAATTATGAAAATACTTTGTGTTCGAATCACCAGCGGCCAACCACTCCGCTTTAGATTTCTGCTTTAAGAAGCATTCCTCATCATACGAAGCAGATTGGAACTCTTGAAGACACGAAGCTTCAGCTTCTCTAAGAGAAACATCCATTGGGTTGGCATCAATGGCCAACTGCATTTCGTCCAGTTTTTTACGTAAAAGAGAAACCCGCTCATGAAGATTACCTTGCAAGAACAGAAGCCGTCTCAACGGGGATTTCAATAACGCTAGTTTCTTTACAACCGAGTACATAGTAGTACCGTGTACCGTTGTACCCCAAACTTTAGCCACACTATCCAAGAAACCATCTTTTTTAACCAGGAAGTTTGCAAATTTAAAGGGTTTGGGCCGGTTATTTTTTAGGACCTGGAGGTTTACAATACAAGGGGTATGGTCCGATATCCGAAACGGGTGAAAGAGAACAAAAGCATCCGGATAGGCATCTAGAAAATGATTGTTACCCATGACTCTATCGATCTTCTTTAGAATTCCCACACCATTTTTCGGTTTTTGGTTCCAAGTATACTGCATACCATGGCTTTTAATGTCTATCAACTCATTTTGCTGGACACATTGAAAAAACTCACTCATTCCGATCGACATATTGGACGACCCAGCCAAGCAATCCTCCTGTGATAGAGCAGAGTTGAAGTCTCCTAGCACAACCCAAGGCCTATCAGCCACAAATAACTTGTGTCTATTCAGATTATCCCAAAGAGCTCTTCGAAGCTGATACTTATTCTCAGCATAAATGAACGAACAAAACATAACTTTGGCATCCGATTTAGTGGTTCTTCAGGGCATAGAGGTTTTCCAGCAGTTCCTTCGAATTTGAGTATAAGTCTTGATGATGTAGGATACTTTGATTTTGCAACCACCGCACAAGTCAAGAATGTTGAAAAGAAAGTTGATGAAGTGATTGCTGAAAACAAAAAGTTAGCTGCTGAAAACAAGAAAGTCTCTGATCGTGAGAAAATTCTTGAATTGTATGTGAAGATACTGGAGGTTGATAACGAAGAATTACTGAAGAAGATTGACGCTGGTCAATCGGAGATTGATATTTTGAAAGTGCGAGTTGCTGAGTTAGAAGAAGAAAAAGCTCGAAGAGATGAACAGAATAAATACTTCGAGTTGAAAAACAAAGAGTTGGAAGCTGCTAAAGCTATGAAAGAGCATGAGTTCTACATGTTGAACAAAGTTGTTGAAAATATGCTCGGAAAATCTGTAGAACAAAGATTCGAAGAGATTGCTGTTGAAGAGCTTAGAGCCAAGCATCAAGCTGAGATAGATGAACAGATGAAAGATAAAGGCAAAGGTGTTGAAGGAAGTTCTGCAGTGACAGAGAGATCAATTGTTCCTTCCTTGGTTTTTGAGAATCCTGTACCTTTAACTGCTATATCTGGCCTTTTGAGGAAGAGAGTGCCAACTCTTTGACTATCTCCAAATATTTGGTTAGCTTTTAGCCTTTAACAGCATAGGATCCATTAAAGTGATTAGTGATTAACAATGAATCTACATGTACCTCAAGATACCTGATCCTCATATGGTTAGCAATTTGCAAACCAGCTATCAAGGCTTCATATTCAGCCTCATTGTTAGTAGTTTGGAACTCACAAGCTATAGAGTGGGGTATTATGTCCCCCTGTGGCGATTTTAGTAGTATTCCGAGCCCTGTGCCTTTGACATTTGAGGATCCATCAGTATAGAGTATCCAAGGATCCTTGGTCTCCTCTAGCTGCTGGACTTCTAATTCTGCTTCCTCTTGCAAATCACTACTGAAATCTGCCACAAAGTCAGCTAATGCTTGGGATTTAATGGCTGTCCTAGGCTCATATCTTATATCATAAGCACTAAGCTTTACTGCCCACTTAGCCATCCTTCCTGACATTTCAGGTTTCCTGAGAACATTCTTAATTGGAAAATTAGTTTTAACAATAATGGCATGAGTTTCAAAATAATGTCTTAATTTAGTAGATGCCATAATTAATGCAAGGATAAGTTTTTCTAGGTGTGAATACCTGGATTCAGCATCAAGTAAACTCTTACTTACATAATAGACAGGATATTGTGTACCTTCGTGATCCTTAACAAGGACGGCACTTACTGCTTTTGAGGATACCGCTAGATACAAGGATAACACATCCCCTTTTTCTGGTTTCATCAAGGCCGGGGCCGAGGACAGGTAATCCTTAAGAGCTCTTAAGGCACTTTCATACTTCTCAGTCCACTCGAATTTCTTGTTCTTCCTCAAGATATCATAGAACTCTTTACATTTCTCTGAGGATTTGGATATGAATCTGTTCAAAGCTGCAATCCTGCCTGTTAGCCTCTGGACATCCTTAGCATTGGCAGGAGATTTGATGTTCACTATAGCTTTGATTTGTTCTGGACTGGCTTCAATGCCTCTCTTTGTCATCATATATCCTAAGAATTTACCTGCTTTAACACCAAAGTGACATTTTGAAGGATTAAGTTTCATGTTATATTTGTCAAGGATATCGAATGCTTCCTCCAAGTCCCTTAGGTGATCCTCAGCCTTTCTGGATTTTACCACCATATCATCTATGTAAACCTCCATAGTTTGTCCAATCTGATCCTTGAACATCATATTCACCAGCCTTTGATAAGTTGCACCTGCATTCCTTAGTCCAAATGGCATAGCAATATAACAGTATATACCAGTTGGAGCCATAAAGGCTGTATCCTCTTGATCAGATGGTTCCATCTGAATTTGTTGAAATCCAGATGAAGCATCCATAAAAGTTAACAGTTCATGACCCGCCGTTGCATCCACCATGGAGTCAATGTGGGGTAATGGGAAAGGATCCTTGGGACATGCCTTATTTAAATCAGTAAAATCGACACATACCCTCCACTTTCCGTTTTTCTTTTGAACAACAACCACACTGGCCAACCATCTTGGATACTTGACCTCTCTAATCATACCTGCTCGGAGTAATTTTTCTAGCTCCTCCTGGATAATGGCATTTCTTTCTGGTGCAAACTTCCTCCTCTTTTGATGGATTGGTTTGAAGGACCTGTCAATGCCAAGTTTGTGAGTGATTATATCTTTAGATATACCTGTCATGTCTTCGTGTTTCCATGCAAAGGTAGTTTTCCTCCTTTTGAGGAAGGATATGAGGTCTTCTCTCATTTCGCCAAGGATCCCTGATCCTATATAAACTTTGGATTCAGGATCACCAGGATCCATAAGGTTTTCCACTACATCCTGTTCTCTTGCCTCCAAGACATCCCTTGGAGGATGCTTTAATTGCTATTGCTCCCTTGATTTTGAGGCTGGTTTCATTGATGAGGTGTAGTAGTTCTTAGCTTCCTGCTGATCACTATCAATCTTTACTATGCCCCAAGGACTAGGAAGCTTCACACATTGGTGATAGGTGGATGGGACTGCCTTCATATCATGTATCCAAGGCTTGCCAAGGATAGCATTACAACAAGATAAACAGTCAAACACAAAATTTTTGGTAAGAATGCAGCCCTTCTACATAAATTGGGAGTTTTATGTCCCCCAGAGTATTCTTAGTCTCGCCACTGAATCCCACGAGCACAGAGGATCTTGGTATGATATCGGATTCAGGGATATTCATCTTCTTAAGAACATCAGGCTGGATAACGTTCACAGAGCTTCCTCTGTCTATAAGGATCCTGCGAACAAAATGGTTAGATATAAAAAGAGTGATAACCAAACCATCGTGATAAGGATCCTGGATGTCAACGCGATCATCCTCATCAAAAGTTATGACTTTTCCTTCGGAGACACTGGATGTTCGGATGGGTCTATCTCCATTATCCATCTTGGTTTCCTTTGCATGCCTTTTAGCTGCTGAGAAGGATGTTCCATAAATGTCTGATCCTCCAGAAATAAAGTTTATAACTTGTGCATCTGCCGGAGGGGCTGGAGCTTTCTCTGGGATCCTTTCAGGATCCTGAGTCCTTGACTTCTTTCTCCCCAATAATTCTTTCAAGTGCCCCTTGCTCAATAATTGTTAGGGCAGGATTTTAATGACCTATGATCCTTACATGATATCCTAACGAGTGATCCTTGTTTCTTTGGCAGATAGTGATCCTCAGAAGAGCTTCAGGATCGGGATCATGGATCATCTTAAGGATCCTCATACTAACGATTGCTCTCTTTGAATTTAATATTGTTTTGCAGGAATTACGAGTTGGACCTGGTCTTAGCAACGTTATCAAGGAATCTGTCACGCTAATTTCGCACATGCATAACCAAAAATAGACGTTATGGAGAGTATGGAAACTTAGCACAATTTACGGGCAATTAGTTATGCTAAATTTACTTCTATTTCTAAAGGGGTAACGAGCTAGTAGTTAGGTGACTTGCCTAAAATACGACCACACACTTATATAAAGGGCACTCTTCAGCATTTGGAAGACACAACACATTTCTCACACGCTCTAGCATACGATACTATAGTGATCCTTGTACCTAGCTCGTTACCATCCGAAGTTGTAAACATTGTTTGTTATATTGAAGTTTGGTGATCGGTAGTTTCCATCACCCGAGGTTTTTTATGCCGGAGGTAATTCATTGATCTAGGGCTTTTTCCTCGTATAAATCTTTGTGTCACTTATGCAGTTTACATTTAAGTGATCCTTATCTTTGTTCATCATACCAAGCATCATTCCCCGTTTACAAAGAGTTTGGTTGCATTATCCTGGTGTGATTTTTGTCCAAAACAGTTTGGCGCCCACCGTGGGGCAATTGGTGCTTCATTCATAAGAAAGTTTTTCTGTTGGTGATCATTCCGGAGTGTGGCATGGCTTCATCGTTGAAGAATATCTCCACCGCAATATCTACAGTCAATTCATCCAAGGGCGTTCCACCTTTGCCTCCACCACCAACTGGATCTCAGAAAAATGCTGATAAGAGACCAACTCCTATCTTCATTAAAAACCTTCATCTTCTTCTGCTCTAACTTCTTCTGCTCCCAGTACTAGTGATATATTTACTTTGATTTTGCAGATGAGGGATCGTATGCAGCAGCAGGATGAAACTAATGACAGGATCCTCAAGGAAATCGGAGATCTCAAAAGGCAAAAGAAATCGATAGAGGATCATTCCCCACTGATGCCCAAATCCTTGAATTTTGATACTCCGATGATTACTTCTCAGCCATCAGAGGTCCCAGACATTCAACATATAGGTGGACCAAAAGGAATGCACCTCGACTCGGCAATAGTGACTCAGGCATCAGGATCATATTTCTAGCCGCCAGGATCCTATACTCAGCATATGGGACCCTTCATGAATTCAGGAGCCTACTCAGGAGCACAGCAGGTTCTAGGATCCTCCTTTGTTCCAGGATCATCCCAGGTTCGAGGATCCTCCTTTGTTCCAGGATCATCCCAGGTTCGAGGATCCTCCTTTGTTCCAGGATTATCCCAGGGTCAAGGATCCTCTCTCGTTCCAGGATCATCCCAGTTTCAAGGATCCCTCCAGATGCCAGGATCCTCGAAAAGTTTGCAGACAGGAAGTTCAGATGTCCATCAAGGAGATTTTATTCCAATGCAGACCATTGCTTCCACTGGTCCCTCCATTATCCCGGAATCCCAGCAATATGGATTCACATCCAGTGTTCCTAACTTGAACCCGATGGGAGGTAACACTTTTAATAATTCTCTTACCACTAACCATGGATTCATGCAGGAAACAGGTATCAACCATGCTATGGCCAGAGAACTGCAGAAACTGAAGGATATGATTTCAAGTGTTCCAGGGGTAGTCAAACCTATCCCAGAGATTGCAGATGGAAGCCATAAGGTATCTCGTTTTGCACCACCAATTTGTGATGCTGAGATACCCAAAAGATTCCATATTCCTACTATGAAGCTGTATGATGGTACAACGGATCCTGAGGAACACATAGCACAATACAGGGAGAGGATGGAGATCAATCCAATTCCGGAAAGGTTAAAGGAAGCATGCCTATGCAAGGGATTTGGATCCACTCTTACTGGATCAGCTCTTAAATGGCTGCTAAGTCTTCCCCCTTACTCTATTACTTCGTTTGCTAATTTAGTTAACTTATTCAATAATCAATTTTCTTGTAGCAGAAAATTTGAACGATTGACTAGTGATTTATATAGGATAACTCAGGGTCATAATGAATCATTAAGGGATTATATAACCAAATTTAGTAAAGAATCCTTGGACATTCCCAACTTGGATGTGGCCACAGCTGTTGAAGCCTTCAAAATGGGATTGCTTAGGGATTCATTGTTCTATGATGATCTTGTTATGACACCATGCAGGAACCTAGACGAAGTAAGGACTCGGGCCCTCAGGTTCATCCGGCTAGAGGATGACAAGAGGATCCAGGAGAGACAAGTAGGATCCTCAAAACAAGAAAAGCAAGGATCCTCTTTCAAAAGCAACAAATTCAAATCCTACAATAGAACTGACAACCAGAACGTGCATGCTGTTGGCCAAGAAGAGGATGATGAGGATTATCCTCCGATTTCTGAATACTGTTTTTCCGTTGATAACCATGAACTAATCCTTGCAATGCAGAATCTAGGAGAAAAACCCAGATGGCCCAGAAAAATGACAAACCAGCCGCAGCTAAAGACAAATCAAAGTGGTGTGCATACCACGAAGATTTTGGGCATTTAACAGAAGAATGCATCGCATTAAGAAAGGAAATTGGATATCTGCTGAGCAAGGGGCATTTGAAAGAATTGTTGGGAAGAAAAAAGCAAAGGACTCAGGATCCTGAAAGGATCCCTGAAAAAGCTCCAGCCCCTCCGGCAGATGCACAAGTGATCAACTTTATTTCTGGAGGATCAGACATCTGTGGTACATCCTTCTCAGTAGCTAAAAGGCATGCAAAGGAAGCTAAAATGGATAATGGAGAAAGGCCTATTCGAACATCAAGTGTCTCGGAAGGAAAAATTATAACCTTTGATGAGGATGATAGAATTAACATCCAGGATCCTCATCATGATAGTTTAGTTATTACTCTCTTTATTTCTAACCATTTTGTCCGCAGGATCCTTATTGACGGAGGAAGTTCGGTAAACATTATCCAACTTGATGTTCTGAAGAAAATGGGTATTCCTGAATCAGACATCACACCAAGATCCTCCGTGCTTGTGGGATTTAGTGGCGAAACTAAGAAAACCCTAGGGGACATCAAACTCCCAATTTACGTGGAAGGATTGCATAATTATCAGAAATTTTGTGTTATTGACTGTTTATCTTGTTGTAATGTTATCCTTGGCAGGCCCTGGATACACGATATGAAGGCAGTCTCATCCACCTACCATCAATGCGTGAAGCTCCCTAGCCCTTGGGGAATAATCAAGATCGATAGTGATCAGCAGGAGGCTAAGGGTTGTTACACCTCATCAATGAAACCAGCCTCGAAATCAAGGGAGCAATAGCAATTAAAGTATCCTCCAAGGGATGTCTTGGAGGCAAGAGAGCAGGATGTGGACGAAATCCTCCTGGATCCTGATGATCCTGAATCCAAAATCTATATCGGGTCAGGGATCCTTGGACAAATGAAAGAAGGCCTTTTATCCTTCCTCAAAAGGAGGAAAACTACCTTTGCATGGAAACATGAGGATATGACAGGTATATCTAAGGATATTATCACTCATAAACTTGGCATTGACAGGTCAGTAAAACCAATCCATCAAAAAAGGAGGAAGTTTGCACCAGAAAGAAATGCCATTATCTAGGAAGAGGTAGAAAGATTACTACGAGCAGGTATGATTAGA
This sequence comes from Helianthus annuus, assembly GCF_002127325.2. NCBI lineage: Eukaryota > Viridiplantae > Streptophyta > Magnoliopsida > Asterales > Asteraceae > Helianthus > Helianthus annuus. The sequence goes on from NC_035442.2 coordinate 94,322,205, forward strand.
GAAGTAAAGTATCCAAAATGGCTGGCCAATGTGGTTGTTGTTCAAAAGAAAAATGGAAAGTGGAGGGTATGTGTCGATTTCACTGATTTGAATAAGGCATGTCCCAAGGATCCTTTCCCATTACCCCACATTGACTCCATGGTGGATGCAACGGCGGGTCATGAACTGTTAACCTTTATGGATGCATCGTCTGGATTTCAACAAATTCAGATGGAACCATCTGATCAAGAGGATACGGCTTTCATGACCCCAACCGGTTTATATTGTTATATTGCTATGCCATATGGACTAAGGAATGCAGGTGCAACTTATCAAAGGCTGGTAAATATGATGTTCAAGGATCAGATTGGACAAACTATGGAGGTTTACATAGATGATATGGTGGTAAAATCCAGAAAGGCTGATGATCACCTAAGGGACTTGGAGGAAGCATTCGATATCCTTGAAAAATATAATATGAAACTTAATCCTTCAAAATGTCACTTTGGTGTTAAAGCAGGTAAATTCTTAGGATATATGGTGACAAAGAGAGGTATTGAAGCCAGCCCGGAACAAATCAAAGCCTTAGTGAATATCAAATCTCCTGCCAATGCTAAGGATGTCCAAAGGCTAACAGGCAGGATCACAGCTTTGAACAGATTTATATCCAAATCCTCAGAGAAATGCAAGGAACTCTATGATATCCTAAGGAAGAACAAGAAATTTGAGTGGACTGAGAAGCATGAAAGTGCCTTAAAAGCTCTCAAGGATTACCTATCCTCAGCCCCGGCCTTGATGAATCCAGAAAAGGAGATGTGCTATCCTTATATCTTGCAGTATCCTTAAAAGCAGTAAGTGCAGTCCTTGTTAAGGATCACGAAGGTACACAACATCCTGTCTATTATGTAAGTAAGAGTTTACTTGATGCCGAATCCAGGTATTCACACCTAGAAAAGCTTATCCTGTCTTTAATTATGGCATCTACTAAATTAAGATATTATTTTGAAACTCATGCTATTATTGTTAAAACTAATTTTCCAATTAAGAATGTCCTCAGGAAACCTGAAATGTCAGGAAGGATGGCTAAGTGGGCAGTGAAGCTTAGTGCATATGATATAAGATGTGAGCCTAGGACAGCCATTAAATCCCAAGCATTAGCTGACTTTGTGGCAGATTTCAGTAGTGATTTGCAAAAGGAAGCTGAATTGGAAGTCCAGCACCTAGAAGAGACCAAGAATCCTTGGATACTCTATACTGATGGATCCTTAAATGTCAAAGGCACAGGGCTTGGAATACTATTAAAATCGCCACAGGGGGACATAATACCCCACTCTATAGCTTGTGAGTTCCAAACCACTAACAATGAGGCTGAATATGAAGCCTTGATTGCTGGTTTGCAAATTGCTAAGCATATGAGGATCAGGTATCTTGAGGTACATGTAGATTCATTGCTAATCACTAATCACTTCAATGGATCCTATGCTGTTAAAGGTTAAAAACTAACCAAATATTTAGAGATAGTCAAAGAATTGGCACTCTCTTTTGTTTCCTTTAGTTTGACACAGGTACCAAGGGAAGAAAATACAGAAGCTGATGCATTAGCTAATTTAGGATCATCTTTGAAGATCCCGGAGGATATAAGTATCCCCATTATCCATATCCTGGCTCCTGCCATCGAGGATCATGTGGCCATGGAAATAGGAGAGGATTCTGCAATTATCCCCGGTGAGGATACTCGATCTCATTCAGGATCAGGATCATGGATCCTGCCAATCATGAGATACTTACAACATGGAGAGATTCCTACAGGAGAAAACCCTAGAGCTTTCAAAGTTAAGGTATCTTAATTCACAATTTTAAATAACATGTTGTATAAGCGATCTCTTGCAGGACCATATTTAAGATGCATTGAGGATCCTGAAATCCAAGAAGTTTTAAAAGACTTCCATGAAGGAGATTGTAGAAACCACACCGGGGGCAGGGCATTATTCTCAAGGATCCTGAGGACAGGATACTACTGGCCAACTATGAAGAAAGATGTTGTGGAGTATGCTAAGAAGTGTGATCCTTGTCAGAGACACAACAATATCCTTCACCAACCAGCTGAATTTTTGCATCCTATATCCTCCACTTGGCCATTTATGAGATGGGGTATGGATATAGTTGGTAAGCTCCCTAAGGCACCTGGTGGAAAAGTGTTCATGCTTGCTATGACTGATTACTTCTCCAAGTGGATAGAGGCTGAAGCTTTTGCCCAAGTCAGAGAAAAGGAAGTGACATCCTTCATTAAAAGAAATATTATTACTAGATTTGGCATCCCTTCTGAGATTATATGTGATAATGGTTCCCAATTTATTGGGGGCAGAACTACTAACTTTTGTGACAGCTAGGGGATTAAGATGATAACATCAACACCAGTCCACCCACAAGCTAATGGTCAGGCAGAATCATCCAACAAGATCATCATCAACAATTTGAAGAAGAAGCTTGGATCCAAAAAAGGGAAATGGGCAGAAGAACTACCTTATGTGCTTTGGGCTGATAGGACAACCCCCAAGAATGCTACAGGCCAGACTCCATTCTCTTTGGTATTTGGGGCAGAATCAGTGATCCCTACACAAATGGTGGTTCCAACTGCTAGAATAAGTATCCGTGATCCTGAGGAAAATGATGAGAACTTGGTTCAAGACCTGGATACTATTGAAGAAATCAGGGATATGGCTAGGGTAAGGATGGCCAGTTATCAACAAAGAATGGCTGGTGTTTACAACAAAAATGTCAGGATCAGGAAGTTTCAAATTGGTGATATGGTGTTAAGGAAATCATTTCAGAATACCACCAATCCTGCCGATGGAAAATTGACACCAAAATGGGAAGGCCCTTATTTGATTGAAGCTGAGGCAGGAAAGGGGGCATATCGATTGCTGACCATGGAAGGTGATTTGCTACCAAGAGCTTAGAATGCTGTCCACTTGAAGAAATATTTCGTGTGAACAGGATCCTCATAGAATAGATGATCCTTACATTATGGGTATCCTTGAAGGATCCTTAAAGCACCGATGATCCTTACTGTGGTAAACATCCTAATTTTGAACTATTTCATTCCCTTACTTTCTCACCTATGGATAAGGATCCTGCATCCTTTATCCATTTCTCACGTGATTCTGAGTTTTGAAAGTTCAGGTATCCTTAGCAAAATGTTGGTTATCCACAGAAGCAACCAGTCAATTGGGTTTGACCCCAGTTATTTGGGCTTGACCCCAGTTCCGCCTGTAGCGCATGATGATCCTGGTATAGTTCATGGCAGTGGGACCAGTACTCGCTTTAGGGGCTGATAATTCCATTGTACTGGCTGTACCTAGGATCCTACGTATAATGGTAGACGTACCATACATTCGTTCCTAAGGTTTCTAACGTTTTCACGTTAGCTAAGGTTTTGGCATCTTCATGTCACTAAGTTTGGATAGTCGCCAGTTAGGGCCATACTCCAGTTTACAAACGATCCTTGGGCTTGTCCCCAGTTATCCTTGGGCTTGTCCCCAGTTATCCTTGGGCTTGTCCCCAGTTGCTAACTTTTATCTTATATTGGCTTAGTCCCAAGTTATGTTCTATTTCAGGTCTTTGAAGTTAAACAACCAAGGATCCTTGATCCTTACTTCTCTCTAAGGTTTGTCTTATAGTTATCCTGGTTATGGTATTAGAGGTTAGGATCCTAACTTGATCCTCATGTATGATCCTTAACTATTTTAATTTTATTCATTGTTTATTTGAATAACCCTTGTATTTTGACAACTAAACTTGTGATCCTTAAAAATATACTACTTTTTGGGATTTTTCAACTATAGGATATTTGATCCTGTATCATATCCTAAATATTTTCAATCTAACTTATTCAAGATTTCTTATTTAGATAAGTATACATCAAAACAATTGAAAATTAGACAAGACAAATAAGGATAACAACACAAGATAAGCCAAAAAAGATTATAGTTATTTTATTAACAAAGATTAAACCACCAAAAGTTGTCAAGATTGCCAACCCACGTTTCTACCAGCAAAACGTGGCCCGTCCACATGGGTTGGCAATGGGTGTCCATTGTTTGTGCGGTCTTAGCATGCAGGTAATTAAAAGGCGGCAGGATCACAATGGCTTCATCCCCCAAACAGAGGATCCCTCCACCATTTGCGATCCTACCTATTGTCTAAAGGATCCTGGATCCTTAACCCTAAAACTATTGTTCAAGTACAAACCGACAATTGTTCAACAAACTACCATCAAAACAAAAAAAATTGGGCTCCGGCTATGTCTAGAAATGTCCATCATTGCCCAATCATGCAGCCTACTGTTTTGGTCAAAAATCTGATGAGGATAATGCAACCAAACTCTTAGTTATGGGGTATGATGCTTGAAATGAGGAACAATGATAAGGATCACTTCAATGTAAATTGTACAAACGACACGAGAATTTATATGAGGAAAAAGCCCTTGATCAATGAATGATCTCCGGCATAAAAAACCTCGGGTGATGGAAACTACCGATCACCAAGCTCAAATTAATCAATAAATGTTTACAACTTCAGATAGTAACGAGCTAGGTACAAGGATCACTACGGTGAAATGTGTAAAAGTGTGTGAAAACTGTTAAGTGTTTGCCGAATGCTTCAAGAGTGCAGTTGTACGAGAGTGTGTGTAGCTGAAAATGGCTAAGTGTTCTAATTACTAGCTCGTCACCCCTTTAAAAATAGAAGTTAACTATGCTAACAAACTATCCGACTTTTGTGCCATGCTCCCACGTTCTCCACAACGTCCATTTCCAGTCAAACGTGTGCGAAATACCCGTGGAATATTCCATAGTAACGTTGCCAAGACCAGGTCAAGCTTGTTACTCCTGCAAAACAATACGAAATTCAAACAAGCAATCGTTAGTATGAGGATCCTTAAGGTGATCCATGATCCTGATCCTGAAGCACTTCTGAGGATCACTATCTGTCACAGAAGTAAGGATCATTGTTAGGATAACAAGTAAGGATCACGGGTTATTAGAAAATCCTCCCCTAACAATTGCCCCCAAAATATAAGGAGTAATTTGTAAAATGAACGAATTATATTTTCTTGATCTTATCCGCAACTAACTAACGGATATATAGCCATTGATATAGAACTATCCGTTGCAATTCTGACGTCACAGAAGTGACAACCCTGCACAATCATAATTATAAATAGGAGATAGAGATAGGATCGTTTTGCATTTAAATTTCAGAGATACTCCCTTTATAATCCCATCCGAAGATAAACAGGTATTCTCTCTTCATCTTCTTCCTTCTCTTGCTCTGTTTTCTTTCTCTTTCCATCATTCTGTCAAAAATGTTGCTCCGGAACTCCCCAGCTAAGGATCACCCGAAGAATAGCCCACTGAAGAGCCAGGGGATCATCGAAGATTCCGTAAAAGAACGTTGTTGTTTCACCGATCCACAGATTGATAGGATCCGCTGCTGTTTCCCAGCGAATACTGTGTTTAAATCCTTTGATCCCAACGCCCTGAGTGATCATATATTTCCGACAACTGGGTTGCTTTTCCTGTTACTCCGTTCACCATAGGCTATATATATCCTTTTCCAGCCTTCACCCAATCTTTCTTTTCCCTAACCGGCATCTCTTATATCCAAGCCATGCCGATGATCTGGAGGGTTTTGTATACCCTTGAAAGGATCATCGAGCAGGAAGGGATAGACCTAGGAATGTCAGAGCTGGGAGAGCTGTATGATCTCACTACCTTTGGTTCTCATCGTTATTTGTTCAAACGTAAACCTGGTGAGGAACACCCAATCTTCAAAGCTACCAAAAATGATACTAACTGGAAGCGCCGTTTATTTTTCGTCAAAAGAGATTCTATCCCTGATGGGAAGGATCTACCCAGGAAATGGGCTACCCATGGTAGGATGGAGGATCCTGAGAAGGATCACCAGAGAACTTTCTTTTCATATAAGGATCACTGACACCCTGTTGCTTTTTTTTTCGTTGTGCAGCTGTTACCGTCTCACACCTCAAATTGTCTCCTGCTGCCAAAGAGAGACTCGCCGCCTTCAAGAGACTTGATCCTGAAATAAGATCTTTCAAGACAACCACCCAGGATTCTCAGGAGGTATCCTCAGGCTCTGTCACGATGTCAAGTAAGTATCTTTGTTTAAAAATTCAAATAAATAGTGAAATATAAGTGAAGTAAAGATACTTATCTTGTTTTGGTTGTGTAGGTGCTGGAAAATCCACAATGTCTGCCTCGAAGTTTAGTGTCACCGATCTTACCACTGTCAGATCCTCCAAGAAGAAAACTCCTGCCAGCCCAACTGCTTCAATCCCCAAGGCACCCCTCAAAGGAAGGGGAGGAAAGAAGAGGAAAACCTCCGAAGCTGAGGATCTGCAAGGTCTGCCCTTGATCCGCCAACAATTCCTTGACTACTTCAGTGAGGTAAGGATCACTGTCCCTGCTTGTATATCTTGCTTGTTTGAGGATCACCTGGTCCTGAATTATCCTTTATCCTCTTTGCAGAAATTTGCTGAGATTGAGGATTACGTTGGCCACGTGGAGGATCAGGATAGGGAAATTGCTGATCTTCAATAGGTTGCTCTGCTAAAGGATCTCAAGATTGCTGACCTTCAGAAGGATCTCCAGAATGCCAAGAACGAGATGGCTAAGGTGTTGATCAACTTTGACTATGAGAAGCATGAGATCACCGAGGATGCCAAAGTCTCTGCCGCCATAGCGATGTACAAGACTAAACTGCAGATGGCCTTGGAAGCTCAGGATCCTGACTTTGACAGTAGTACCTGGGACGTGGAAAGCTAGAAGGCAAGGCTGGCTGAGCTGGATGATGAAGAGGAGGCTGAAGAGATCCTGACAATTGAGGCTGGAGGCAGTGGCAAGGATCAAGGTGGTGAAGCAAGTGGAGCCGGAGGTGGTGATGCAGCGAAGGTTAGGCTGCGTGATTGGGCAATGATGGAAATTTCTAGACATAGCCGGAGCCCAATTTTTTTAGTTTAATGGTTGTTTTGTTGAACAATTTGATGGTTTGTACTGAACAATAGCTTTAGGTTTAAGGATCTAGGATCCTTCAGACAATAGGCAGGATTGCAAATGGTGGAGGGATCCTCTGTTTGGGGGATGAAGCCATTGTGATCCTGCCGCCTTTATATTCCTGCACTACTTAGAACTTATTATCATGGACACCCTTTACCTACCCCAGCAGACGGGCCACGTATTGCTGGTAGATGCTCGGGGTAGGTAATTTTGACAACCTTTTAAGGGTTAATCTTTTGTTAATAAATAAAACCTTAATCTTTTGTGGCTTATCTTGTGTTGTTATCCTTTTTGTCTCTTTAATTCTCAATTGTTTTGATGTACACTTGTTTAAATAAGTAATTTTGAATAAGTCAGAATGAAAATATTTAGGATATGATCCAAGATCAAATATCCTATATTTGAAAAATCCCAAAAATTAATATATTTTAAGGATCACAAGCTTAGTTGTCAAATTACAAGGGTTATTCAAATAATCAATGAATAGAATGGAAATAGTTAAGGATCATACTTGAGGATCCAAGTTAGGATCCTAACCATAATCAGGATAACTATAAGATAAACCTTAGAGAGAAGTAAGGATCAAGGATCCCTAGTTGTTTAACTTCAAGGACCTGAAATAGAGCATAACTGAGGACAAGCCCAAGGATAACTGGGGACAAGCCCAAGGATAACTGGGGACAAGCCCAAGGATAACTGGGGACAAGCCCAAGGATCGTATGTAAACTGGAGTATGGCCCTAACTGGCGACTATCCAAACTTAGTGACATGACAATGCCAAAACCTTAGCTAACGTGAAAATGTTAGAAACCTTAGGAACGGATGTATGGTACGTCTACCGTTATACGTAGGATCCTAGGTATAGCCAGTACAATGGAATTATCAGCCCCTAAAGCGAGTACTGGTCCCACTGCCTTGAACTATACCAAGATCATCATGCACTACAGGCGGAACTGGGGTCAAGCCCAAATAACTGGGGTTAAACCCAAGGAACGGATTGCTTCTGCAGATAACCAATATTTTGCTAAGGATACCTGAGCTTTCAAAACTTAAAATCACGTGAGAGATGGATAAAGGACACATGATCCTTATCCTTATATGAGAAAATAAGGAAATGAAATAGTTCAAGATTAGGACATTACCAAAGTAAGGATCACCGATACTTTAAGGATCCTTCAAGGATACCCCTAACGTAAGGATCATCTGTGCCATGAGGATCCTGCTCACATGAAATATTTCTTCAAGTGGGCAGCATTCCAAGCTCTTGGTAGCAAATCACCTTCCATGGTTAGCAATCTATATGCCCCCTTTCCTGCTTCAGCTTCAATCAAATAAGGACCTTCCAATTTTGGTGCCAATTTTCCATCAGCAGGATTGGTGGTATTCTGAAATGCTTTCCTTAATACCATATCACCAATTTGAAACTTCCTGATCCAGACATTTTTGTTGTAAGCACCAGCCATTCTTTGTTGATAACTGGCCATCCTTATCCTAGCCAGATCCCTGATTTCTTCAATAGTATCCAGGTCTTGAGCCAAGTTCTCATCATTTTCCTCAGGATCACGGGTACTTGTTCTAGCAGTTGGAACCACCATTTCTGTTGGGATCACTGATTCTGCCCCAAATACCAAAGAGAATGGAGTCTGGCCTGTAGCATTCTTGGGGGTTGTCCTATCAGCCCAAAGCACATAAGGTAGTTCTTCTGCCCATTTCTCTTTCTTGGATCCAAGCTTCTTCTTCAAATTGTTGATGATGATCTTGTTGGATGATTCTGCCTGACCATTAGCTTGTGGGTGGATTGGTGTTGATGTTATCATCTTAATCCCCCAGCTGTCACAAAAGTTAGTAGTTCTGCCCCCAATAAATTGGGAACCATTATCACATATAATTTCAGAAGGAATACTAAATCTAGTTATAATATTTCTTTTAATGAAGGATATAACTTCCTTTTCTCTGACTTGGGCAAAAGCTTCAGCCTCTATCCACTTGGAGAAGTAATCAGTCATAGCTAGCATGAACATTTTTCCACCAGGTGCCTTAGGGAGCTTACCAACTATATCCATGCCCCAGAGGAGGATATAGGATGTAAAAATTCAGCCGGCTGATGAAGGATATTGATGTGTCTCTGACAAGGATCACACTTTTTAGCATATTCCACAGCATCTCTTTTCATAGTTGGCCAGTAGTATCCTGTCCTCAGGATCCTTGAGAACAATGCCCTGCCCCCAGTGTGGTTTCCACAATCTCCTTCATGGAAGTCTTTTAAAACTTCTTGGATCTCAGGATCCTCAATGCATCTTAAGTATGGTCCTGCAAGAGATCGCTTATACAACATATTATTTAAGATTGTGAATTGAGATACCTTAGTTTTGAATGCCCTAGGGTTTTCTCCTGTAGGAATCTCTCCGTGTTGTATGTATCTCATGATTGGTGAGATCCATGATCCTGATCCTGAATGAGATTGAGTATCCTCACTAGGGATAATCGTAGAATCCTCTCCTATTTCCATCGCCACATGATCCTCGATGGCAGGAGCCAGGATATGGATAATGGGAATGCTTATATCCTCCGGGATCTTCAAAGATGATCCTAGATTAGCCAATGCATCAGCTTCTGTATTTTCTTCCCTTGGTACCTGTGTCAAACTAAAGGAAACAAAAGAGAGTGCCAATTCTTTGACTATCTCTAAATATTTGGTTAGCTTTTCACCTTTAACAACATAGGATCCATTAAAGTGATTTGTAATTAATAATGAATCTACATGTACCTCAAGATACATGATCCCCATATACTTAGCAATTTGCAAACCAGCAATCAAGGCTTCATACTCAGCCTCATTATTAGTGGTTTGGAACTCACAAGCTATAGAGTGGGGTATTATGTCCCCCTGTGGCGATTTTAGTAGTATTCCGAGCCCTGTGCCTTTGACATTTGAGGATCCATCAGTATAGAGTATCCAAGGATCCTTGGTCTCCTCTAGCTGTTGGACTTCTAACTCAGCTTCTTTTTGTAAATCACTACTGAAATCAGCCACAAAGTCAGCCAATGCTTGGGATTTGATGGCTGTCCTAGGCTCATATCTTATATCATAGGCACTAAGCTTCACTGCCCACTTAGCCATCCTTCCTGACATCTATGGTTTCCTGAGGACATTCTTAATTGGAAAATTAGTTTTAACAACAATAACATGAGTTTCAAAATAATGTCTCAACTTAGTAGATGCCATGATTAATGCAAGAATAAGCTTTTCAATGTGTGAATACCTGGATTCGGCATCAAGTAAACTCTTACTTACATAATAGACAGGATGTTGTGTACCTTCATGATCCTTAACAAGGACTGCACTTACTGCTTTTGAGGATACTGCAAGATACAAGGATAGCACATCGCCTTTTTCTGGTTTCATTAAGGCCGGGGCTGAGGATAGGTAATCTTTGAGAGCTCTTAAGGCATTTTCAAGCTTCTCAGTCCACTCAAATTTCTTGTTCTTCCTTAGGATATCATAGAATTCTTTGCACTTCTCTGAGGATTTGGATATAAATCTGTTCAAAGCTGCTATCCTGCCTGTTAGCCTCTGGACATCCTTAGCATTGGCAGGAGATTTGATATTCACCAAGGCTTTGATTTGTTCTGGGCTAGCTTCAATGCCTCTCTTGGTCACTGTTTTGGTAAAAAATCACACCAGGATAATGCAACCAAACTCTTTGTAAACGGGGAATGATGCTTGGTATGATGAACAAAGATAAGGATCACTTAAATGTAAACTGCACAAGTGACACAAAGATTTATACGAGGAAAAAGCCCTTGATCAATGAATGACCTCCGGCATAAAAAACCTCGGGTGATGGAAACTACCGATCACCAAACTTCAATATAACAAACAATGTTTACAACTTCGGATGGTAACGAGCTAGGTACAAGGATCACTATAGTATCGTATGCTAGAGCGTGTGAGAAATGTGTTGTGTCTTCCAAATGCTGAAGAGTGCCCTTTATATAAGTGTGTGGTCGTATTTTAGGCAAGTCACCTAACTACTAGCTCGTTACCCCTTTAGAAATAGAAGTAAATTTAGCCTAACTAATTGCCCGTAAATTGTGCTAAGTTTCCATACTCTCCATAACGTCTATTTTTGGTTATGCATGTGCGAAATTAGCGTGACAGATTCCTTGATAACGTTGCTAAGACCAGGTCCAACTCGTAATTCCTGCAAAACAATATTAAATTCAAAGAGAGCAATCGTTAGTATGAGGATCCTTAGGATGATCCATGATCCTGATCCTGAAGCTCTTCTGAGGATCACTATCTGCCAAAGAAACAAGGATCACTTGTTAGGATGTCATGTAAGGATCATAGGTCATTAAAATCCTGCCCTAACAATTGCCCCCAAAATATAAGGAGTAATTATGTGATATTAACGAGTTATATTTTGCCGGATCTTATCTATAACTAACTCAACGGATATATAGCCGTTAAGAATGAACTATCCGTTGCGATCTGACGTCATGGAGGTGACAGCCCTGCACAAATCATGACTATAAATAGAGATAGGGATAGGATCGTTTGCATTTAAATTCAAGAACTCTTCCCTTTATAACCGCGACCAGAGGATTGAACAGGTATTCCCCTTTATCTTCTCTCTTGCTTGCTCTGTTTTTCTTTCTCTTTCCATCGTTCTGTAAAAAATGTTGCTCCGGAACTCTCCCAGCAAGGATCCTAAGAACAGCCCCTTGAAGGGTCAAGGGATCATCAAGGATTCCCCCACCGAGAGGTGTTGTTTTACCGACCCACAAATCGATAAAATCCGTCATTGCTTTCCGGCGAACACCCTTTTTAAGTGTCACACCCCAACCGATGGCGGAATCATCGGGGCGCGGCACTGAGCGAAACAGATTGTTCAGAAGTTTCCACAACAACTATCATACAATTCAGTTATATAACACGTCCCATACCGTGTCCCAAATAATAACAAGTTATCATAGAAATCAACTAAACAATATGGGAACTGTTCCGACAACTCAGATTCTTAATTATTACAGACCGAATTTAAATATTGTTTTAAGACTTCTAGACGGCTAACTGTAGATCTTACTGACTACAGGTGCCAGTACAAGATCTACAGAGAATTATGGCCCTGGAGCAGGTATGTAGACACTGTCCTAAGGTCACAGGCTCCTAGAAGCTTATTATTGCCTCGCTTCCCTAGCACGCTAGTAGCTTAAACACCTGTCACATACGTTAAAATAAAAGTCAATACATATAATGTAAAGGTGAGTACACAAGTTTGATATAGCATATAAAGTTCGAAAAGTTTACGCATAACCAAGCACGTACACAAGGGCAAACGATGCATGTAAATTATCAACATGGGACCATCGATACCAACGACTTCGAGTTGACTGTCCGAGACAGTTCGCAATACATGATTACCACCGTAATCCATGCAAGTAATTGTCCTTAGCAACCCCCGTGTGAACGGGTGCTGAGTCCAAACTATAGTACTACGTTGCTAAAGCAGGCAGATAGCACTCCACGTGTAAACATAATAAACAGCAATCATTTAGTCAGGTAATACATGCAAGTAGGTTAGCGTTCAAATAGTTTGTGTCGTTTGTGAATTTGATAGATTACGTATGTAACACCCAAAAGTGCTGAAAGCAAAAAGGGATCGAGTATACTCACAGTGGTTGGTTGTGGATTGAAAGGAGCACTGAGAATAGGTTAGCCTGAATAGTTCGATAACAATACAATGAGTAATGCGGAAAAAGTGAACAGTGGAAACTGGATCGGATAGACCATTCGATCGGACGGCTGTTCGATCGAGTGGGCTGTTCGATTGGGTTAAAGTCCGTTCGAACGTCCCGTTCGATCGGCCGGCTGGCTCGATCGGCTGGTTCCTTCAAGTGGATTGTTTCTTCCTTTGATGTGAAGGATGTGTTTGTGTATGATGGTTTGTACTTTTGAAGTTTTTGCAGCATTACCTTTTAAGTTGGCCGATCGAACGGTCTGTTCGATCGGTTGGTCCAACCGATCGGTTAGCAGCTGAGGTTTGGCAAAGTGTCACTCGATCGGGTGGCATGCTCGATCGGGTGGCATTCCAATGTTTCGAAAAGGTTAAGTGTTGAAGTATAGTATCTCATGATTCGAGCAGTAATGTTCAATCGAGTGGCGTAGTCGATCGAACAGTACCTCGTCAATACTACACTTTTGTGAGTTGGTGGGTCTAAGTGCTAGTCGATCGGTTAGCCCGGTCGATCGGCTGGCATTGTTCGTTCGGTTGGGCTGTTCGATCGAATAGCCTAACCGTTCGACCAGCATCTGACCTGGTTAGCCTATCTCCTAACACTTGGTTATTTCCCGTTACTTGGTGATGTTTTAGAGATAGTTTGATTACGAGTTGAACCACAAAGCTGAAGTCCCTACTTAGTCTACTGACTCGAGCAGGAATCACCCAAGCTCGGCCAGAGGCGGTTTGGAACTTAAGTTTAACGTTTAACCCGAAATCGGTATATCTCTCGGTAGAACCCGAATCTTGAACCATGTGTTTGTTTAGATTGATTTGTAAATCGATTCAAGTCTCGTTTTCACCTTTTTGAGTGTAAAAGAGTTGAAAGATAGATGAAAACCCATCTTCCAATCCTTTTCCACCGTGAAATGTTAAGATCTTTGGTAGATTTTAGGTTATTTATGTGGAAATCGGTTAGATCTAAGCTATTCATGGTGGAATGATGTCAAAACTTAGTGTTCTTGAAGAACACATGATGACATCACCCAAGAACACCTAGATCTTGGTGATTTCATGGATGAAATCCAAGTTTTGAAAGATAGAAAGATGTAGAATCGATTAATGAACAAAAACGTACAAGGATTAGAGCGAAATACTTACCGGTTTGAGAGAAATCTGAGATTTAGTGAGAAGAAGAGGCTGGTCGGTCAGAGCTTTCCAAAAGTGGAAAGTTTGACAAGGACAGCCCTATTTATAGGCTTCCAAAAGTGGAAAGGGTTGGCTGATCGAACAGCATCCCTGATCGAGCGGCTGCCCGATCGAACAGCCTGTTCGATCGGCTAGCCTGTTCGATCAGGTTGCCCTGTTCGATCGGCTTGCCTGGTTTTGAGTGTTTCGCGACGATTTTTGATATTTCGAGTTCGATAATTGAGGAGTAGAGTAGGATAGAGTTTCTATTCAAATTACTTTCAGTCCCAACTACTATATCTAACATACAGGCATCCTTACAACCTATTTTCCAAGTCGATTTCGATTGTGTTCGATTATCCTTCGAGTCTCGATTGATTTGATTGATTCACCACACTCTTTATCATAAAAGTAACATGCACAAGTAACACGTAAGGCACACACACACGTATAAAAGCATTAAAATTTTCCACACTTGAGTTCGATGATTGATTTGATTAGCTTGATTATTGATTGACTAGCTTTATTGCATTGTTACTTCCTATCATTCACAGTCGGTCGTTGATTCACAGTTCGATTATCGGCCGATTAGTTTGATTATACAACACTTACTCCAAATAATATGAAAATCAAAATGAAACTAAAATGAAATTAATCTTTATTGATCTTTAATTCCAATAACAGTCAACTCTTGACTTTGACTTTGACTTTGGGAAAACACGGGGTGTTACAGTCTCCCCTCCTTTAGGGAATTTCGTCCCGAAATTAGGCCGAGAACCGTACATCGCCGTGTGATTTTACCAATTTGATGCTTCAGATCTATCTGAACAACTGCGGGTACTTGGCCTTCATGTCACTTTCGAGTTCCCAAGTGAACTCCGCGCCTCGTTTGCCTTCCCATCGTACTTTTACAATAGGAATGCGAGAGCGTCTGAGTTGCTTGGTCTGTCGGTCCATGATTTCGACAGGCTTTTCCATGAAGTGTAGCGTCTCATTGACCTGAAGATCGTCGAGTGGTATTATTGCGTCGTGGTCGGCTACGCATTTTCGAAGGTTTGAAATATGGAAAGTCGGGTGGACATTGCTGAGTTCCTCCGGTAATTCGAGTTTGTAGGCAACTTTACCGATCCTTTCCAGAATCTTAAAAGGTCCAACAAATCGAGGCGCAAGTTTCCCTCTTTTGCCGAATCGGACTACTCCCTTCCAAGGTGATACCTTTAGGAGTACGTAGTCGCCAACTGCAAATTCGCGGGGCTTGCGTCGTTTATCGGCGTACATCTTTTGTCTGTCCCGGGCCTTCACCAAGTTTTCCCTTATCTGGTGGATCTTGTCAGTCGTTTCTTGCAGAATCTCGGGCCCAGTCAATTGTGAATGACCGACCTCGTGCCATACAATAGGCGAGCGACATCTCCTACCATACAAGGCTTCGAAAGGTGCCATTTCGATGCTGGAGTGATAGCTATTATTGTACGAAAATTCGACCAACGGTAGGTGTTTGCTCCAACTACCACCAAAATCGATAACACACGCACGGAGCATGTCTTCAATAGTACGAATCGTTCTTTCAGTCTGCCCGTCGGTTTGCGGGTGGAATGCGGTACTCAAATTCAGCGTCGTACCAAGAGCTGCTTGAAAAGTTTCCCACAATCTCGATGTAAACCGAGCATCGCGATCAGAAATAATGTCTCGAGGCGTACCATGATTCTTAATGATCTCGTCGGTGTAGATTTGGGCTAACTTGGCCACCTTATAGTCTTCTCGTATTGGCAGAAAGTGGGCTGATTTGGTTAGACGGTCGACTATAACCCAAATACTGTCGTGACCTGATGGCGTGGTCGGAAGCTTTGTTATGAAATCCATAGCTATGCTTTCCCACTTCCATACGGGTATCGGCGGTTGTTCGAGTAAGCCTGAAGGTCTTTGGTGTTCAGCCTTGACTCTTGCACAAGTTAAACAGCTACCAACATATAGAGCAATATCCCTTTTCATCCCAGGCCACCAGTACTTGTAGCGAAGGTCCTGGTACATTTTGTCCGCACCGGGATGAATGGAATATCGGGATTTGTGGGCTTCGTTCATGATGATCTTTCGCAAATCTGTCCTCCTCGGAACCCAAATTCGGTCCAGATAATAGAATATCCCGTTGGCTTTGCTCACGAGCTGAGTCCCATCGTGATAAATTCGTTCTTTCTTCAACGTACGCTCGTTAAAGCAAGCGTGTTGTGCTTCGCGGATGAGAGCTTCGAGGATATACTGAGCCTGGATGTTTCGAACACCTATCACGTAATTCTTTCTGCTGAGGGCGTCTGCAACTACATTCGCCTTGCCTGGGTGATAACGGATCTCACAGTCGTAATCGTTGAGAAGTTCTACCCATCGACGTTGACGCATATTGAGTTCCCTCTGGTTAAAGATATGTTGTAGGCTCTTGTGATCGGTGAAGATCGTACACCTGGTACCATACAGGTAGTGTCGCCAAATCTTTAATGCAAAGACAACTGCACCTAGCTCAAGGTCATGGGTTGTATAGTTCTTCTCGTGGATTTTGAGCTGTCGAGATGCGTAAGCTATAACCTTGTCTCGTTGCATGAGAACACAGCCAAGTCCAAGGTTTGAAGCATCACAATAGACAACGAAGTCATCGCTTCCGTCCGGCAGTGTAAGAACTGGTGCATGGCACAGCATGTGTTTGAGGGTTTGGAAAGCAGTCTCCTGCGCGGTTCCCCACACAAAAGGCTTGTCTTTATGAGTAAGGGAGGTAAGCGGTACAGCAATCTTTGAGAACCCTTCGATGAATCGCCGGTAGTAACCGGCTAATCCGAGAAAAGAGCGAACTTCTGACGGATTCTTTGGCGTAACCCATCCCTTGACTGCCTCAATCTTTGCAGGATCAACGTGTATACCCCGACTATTCACAATGTGACCCAGAAATTGAACCTCCTCCAACCAGAACTCACACTTGGAGAATTTGGCGTAGAGTTGGTTTCCCTGAAGCAACTCGAGAACCAATCGCAAATGCTGTGCATGTTCGGCCCTCGATCTGGAATAGATCAGGACATCGTCGATAAATACAATGACGAAACGGTCTAAGAACGTGTCACACCCCCAAAATCCACACGCGGAGTATCACCGCTTGGGAGCGTGACTGACCAGGATCAAGCCACCAATCATATTGAACAGGTAATTAATATTCAGTAAAATAAATGTAAACCATCCATTCAATACGATAGGTGTTCAAAACATAATCATAGTTTCAAAGTGTAGCGGAAGCATAGTAAATAAACCAACAATAGTTAATAGTTTTAAATGTCATAATAGTTCAACATAGAAACCACGATCCTTGCCCGCAACGACCCGCTTCTCCAGTGCAAGCTCCAAGTACCTAACGATCTGCAAGGCATGTAACAGAATGATCAACAAACTAGTTGAGCGAGTTCACAGTAAGTAAATGCGTAACAGTAAATAACGGGTGGCTCTACAGGGCCAATAGTAAGTTATACAGGTGGGGGCTTCCCATGTTATGTGACCACTAGACTATTCGTATCATCCCTGTTCTTCGTCCGAGAACAGTAGCGCGTATGGGGTGTACGTAGGTTTTACGTACGTATCCTTCACAACCGAGGATAGGAGACGCGGGGGTGTACGTGGGTTTCACGTACGTATCCTTCACAACCGAGGATAGGAGTAAGTAATGCGTACACGTAGGTTTTACGTGCGTATCCTTTGTACCGAGGATAGTAATTGGCATGTAACCACGTAGGTGTTATCCCAACCTACGGAAGAAGTAAGTAATGCGTACACGTAGGTTTTACGTGCGTGCCTGACATCCGAGGCAGTAATGGCATATGACCACGTAGGTGTTATCCAACCTACGGAACCACGTAGGTGTTATCCCAACCTACGGAACCGTCCTGACATCCGAGGACCATGATAGGTGATAGTCTAGGAAAAGCGTTTGTACGTTATAAGTCAATTGAAACCTTTAACCCATTCCCACGACCCGGGAATCCCATGCCTTAGTAGGAGTGTGAACTCACCTTGGTTTGCTCGGTATGCTAGGTTATGTACTCACAAGTAATTAATCAAGTCCTATTGTATGCACGTATAACAAATCAGTTCACGTTCGAAATGATACGCATGTAATCTAATGTCGTATGGTGCTTGACAGCCAATATCATGTATCAATCATGTATCACGTAACAGTTAACCCATTCATGCAATTCACGTAATTCATGTGAACATATACAGGATCATGCATCTCACAAAAACTCAGACAAGTATAGGGGGGGGTCTCCCCTGTTCAAAACTTGGGTAACACATGATATCTCATACAATCGGATACGATATCATACTGTAACATGCTGTAATGCACAGAACATACGGATCATACAATAGGCTCTATTTACCGATGTTTACAGATAACACGCTTCATACATCACTTTGTAAAGTTCCAATTCTACATAACGCATGCAAGTTTGACAGTCAGCAGAGCCTAACACTTAAACAAAACATAGGGCATGAGGGCTCGGTACTACATCACAAGTACGGAGGTCGGGCTAAGCATGATAAGCAAGTTCGGACCTCATTCATTTGTGTTAATAAACTCGGTTAACATGAGGGTTTGTAAAACTCAGGCCTTACAAAAACATTAAACTCGGACCATGGGAGGTCCTTAAACTCGGACCTGGCAAACTATTAAATAAACTCAGACATCATTTTCATGTTATTAAACTCGGACATTGGGAACTCATTAAAGTCGGACAAGGGTGTTCCTCATTAAACTCGGACAAGCACTAAAGGGTTAAACTCGGACCAATCAAGGTTCATTATACTCGGACCATACATACATAGGATGATGAAACTCGGACATATAACATTCATTAAACTCAGACTATCAATTAACAATTAAACTCGGACAAACATTTAGGGATTAAACTCGGACTAAAGGCCTTGGCATTAAACTCGGTCATGTTCATTACATTAAGTTCGGTCCATTAAGCAACCCTTTAAACTCGGTCCATCTAAAGACATTATTCTCGGACTACATTGAGTTCATTAAACTCGGGTAACATCCCATCCATTAACCTCAGACAATTATGATACTCAGGCAAATAATAACATGAATTCCAATACAGGAGAGAATTATATCAGTTACGTTTTTGTTAACATACGAACGTGAAACCCTAACTCATGCATTTTCACACGAATTGTTCAATTAACAATGTCCATTCATCATTTCTAGCATCTTAATTCATCAAGAGGATCGATTATACGATTAACACATCATCAAAATCAGAATAATCATAATCAATTTAGTGTACAGAATCATCAAATCAAAGCTAGGGTTTACAAGAATTCACAAGAATCAAGGATTGCAAACAATCAAACAATCTACAATTAATCACAACAATGATTAAACAATTACCTTGCGATGATCCTAGAGAAAGAGGAATCAAGTGTGATGATTATCTTGTGCCAAATGATTTGGTGATGATGCTTGCTAGAGGATTAGAGAGTTACAAGTGCTTTGGTTTTGGTGAAAGTGATTAGGGAAATGAGATTAGGGTTAAGTATTTAGGATTCCACTAATTACCATCTACATCCCTAAGTATTATAATTTACAAATGCACACCATCTCATAACTGTTTCATAGTTCCACCACCAAATTTACACATTTGACAAGTTTCACAAATAACCAACAACTATACACAATCAAACAATCATAACATATATAATTTCATGGCAATCAATACATGATCGTGCAATAAATACGAAATAGAAATCTTGGAAATTTGAGTTGTCACATTATCCCCATCTTAAAAGAAATTTCGTCCCGAAATTTTGTACGCACTCACTGAGGAAGCTAGGTAAGTTACATCGTTCACTGGTTTTCCTGGGGTGTCACATCATCCCCCCGTTGATTTGGAATTTCGTCCCGAAATTCAGTAGTAGTAGCTTCAGCCTCAGTAGTGGATGCATTGGTTTCGAATAACTGGGGGTACTTTTCTTTCATTTGGTCTTCGCGTTCCCAGGTATACTCTGGGCCACGCTGGGAGTTCCAACGAACTCGAACAAGAGGGATTCTCTTGTGCTTGAGGACCTTAACATCCCGGTCCGTGATTTCAATTGGTTCCTCGACGAACTGCAACCGCTCGTCGATAGTGAGTTCCTTAAAAGGAATGATGAGGGTTTCATCTGATAAGCACTTCTTTAAGTTCGACACATGAAAGACATTGTGAACTGCTCCGAGTTCAGCTGGTAAGTTCAACTTGTACGCTACTTTGCCAATCTTTTCTAAGATTTCGAATGGTCCGACGTACCGCGGATTCAGTTTGCCCCTTTTGCCAAAACGTACCACACCCTTCCAGGGTGAGACTTTCAATAATACCCGATCCCCGACCTCAAATTCCAATGGCTTTCTACGCTTGTCCGCGT
The DNA here is from genome assembly GCF_002127325.2 of Helianthus annuus. Lineage (NCBI taxonomy): Eukaryota > Viridiplantae > Streptophyta > Magnoliopsida > Asterales > Asteraceae > Helianthus > Helianthus annuus. Next base: position 94,342,606 of record NC_035442.2, read on the forward strand.
AGGCTTTCTGACGGTCGCGTGCTGCCGCCATGCGTTGTCGTATCTGTGCTATCTTTTCTGTGGCGTCCACTACAATCTCTGGACCCGTAATTTGACTATCCCCCACCTCTGCCCAACAGAGAGGTGACCGGCATTTACGTCCGTACAATGCCTCGAATGGAGCGGCTTGAATGCTGGTATGGTAACTGTTATTGTACGAAAACTCCACCAAAGGGAGGTGTTTTTCCCAGCCGTTGCCGAAATCGATAACGCATGCCCTAAGCATGTCTTCAAGTGTTTGAATCGTTCGCTCAGACTGCCCATCCGTCTGAGGATGATATGCCGTGCTCATGTCTAAACGTGAGCCGAAAGATTTATGCATTGCTTGCCATAGCTCTGACGTGAATCGTGCATCGCGATCCGAAATAATAGAGGTGGGCACTCCGTGCCTCGAAACAACTTCTTTAAGATAGACGTCTGCGAGAGTGGAGAACTTGTCCGTTTCCTTAATCGGCAGGAAGTGTGCAGACTTGGTGAGTCGATCAACTATGACCCATATTGTATCATTCCCACGCTGAGATCTAGGTAAACCTGTAACAAAATCCATGGAAATTTCTTCCCATTTCCATTGCGGTATCTTAGGCTGCTGAAGTAGACCAGCTGGTTTCTGATATTCAACCTTGACTCTCGCACATGTTAAGCATTTTCCAACGTACGTAGCGATGTGGGCCTTCATACTAGGCCACCAATAAGTAGTACTGATGTCGTGGTACATTTTATCTGACCCTGGATGTACCGAGTAGCGAGACTTGTGCGCTTCGTCCATCACAAGCTCTCGTAAACCGCCATAAAGTGGAATCCAAATACGCCCCGTTACATAGTAGGCGCCGTCTTCCTTTTGTTCCATGCGTTGCCTTGAGCCGCGTAAGGCTTCAGCTTTGACGTTTTCGGGTTTCAGTGCTTCTATCTGAGCAGCTCGTATCTGTGCAGGAAGACTGGACTGAATAGTAAGCTGTAGCGCTCGCACGCGCTTAGGTAGAGTGTCTTTCCGACTGAGGGCATCAGCCACAACATTGGCCTTGCCTGGATGATACTTGATGGCACATTCGTAGTCGTTCAGTAGTTCAACCCATCTCCGTTGACGCATATTCAAATCCTTTTGCTTAAGGATATGCTCGAGACTCCTGTGATCGGTGTAAATCGTGCACCTGGTACCGTACAGGTAGTGTCGCCATATCTTAAGCGCGAAAACAACAGCTCCCAGCTCTAAATCGTGCGTCGTGTAGTTCCGTTCATGAACCTTGAGTTGACGAGAGGCGTAGGCAATAACTTTATCCCGCTGCATCAATACACAACCAAGCCCCTGTATCGATGCGTCACAGTAAACCACGAAGTCATCTGTGCCCTCTGGCAATGAGAGAATAGGTGCGCTGCAAAGCCTATCCTTTAAGTACTGAAAAGCAGTTTCCTGCGTATTACCCCATCTGTAAACGACACCTTTCTGTGTTAGCATAGTAAGCGGCTGCGCGATCTTGGAGAAGTCTTTGATAAATCGCCTGTAGTAACCCGCCAAACCCAAGAATTGGCGTATTTCTGTTGGTGTTCGCGGTGCTGGCCAATTCCTGATCGAATCTACCTTGGATGGATCGACATGAATCCCATCCTTATTCACCACATGGCCTAAGAAGTGGACTTCATGAAGCCAGAAGTCGCATTTTGAAAACTTTGCGTACAGTTGCTCCTTTCGAAGAAGTTCCAAAATAAGGCGAAGATGCTGCTCGTGTTCCTCCTGACTCTTGGAGTAAATCGAAATGTCGTCGATGAAAACGATAACAAACTTATCAAGATAAGGTTTGCACACCCTGTTCATAAGATCCATGAAGACTGCAGGCGCGTTCGTAAGCCCGAATGGCATGACAAGAAACTCGTAATGACCGTAGCGAGTTCTGAAAGCGGTTTTTGAGACGTCCTCATCCCGGACTCTCAGCTGATGATACCCTGACCTTAAATCAATCTTGGAATAGTAACACGACCCTTGCAATTGGTCGAATAGGTCATCTATGCGCGGAAGAGGATAACGGTTCTTCACCGTCACCTTATTGAGTTCGCGGTAGTCGATGCACATTCTAAACGTACCGTCTTTCTTCTTCACAAACAACACTGGAGCTCCCCAAGGCGAAGAGCTAGGTCGGATAAATCCCTTATCCAAGATTCCTGGTAGCTGCGTCGATAGTTCTTCTGATTCTGGTGGAGTTAAGCGATACGGTGCTCGAGCTATGGGTGCTGCTCCTGGAGCGAGCTCGATTTGAAATTCGTCCTGATGATGCGGCGGTAGACCAGGTAAATCCTTGCGAGACACCTGAGGAAAGTCGCGTACAACTGAATGGTCGTCCAACTTCTTTTCTTTCGCTGATGAGTCAGTAACGAGAGCCAAAGTTGCGGTGTGGCCCTTCCGCAAACATTTCTGAGCCTTCAAGAAAGAGGTGATGCCAACCACGGCACCACTCTTGCCGCCTTGAGCTTCGAGAGGTTCTTGACCAGAACGAGGAATGCGAACAATCTTTTCTTTGTATAGGATTTCTGCTTGCTGTTGCTGCTGGCGATTCCGATGTGCAAGCCGTGGGCTCCTGAATCCTTAGCTTCTGCTGTGCTCTGGCGATCACTATTCTTGTGCTGCTGTTGTGCTTGAGACCGAACGGTAGCTGAACCCTTGCTGGAATACCCATCCCATTTCCGCTTGTTGTCACTAGGAGTAGCGGGAGTAGCAGAAGTGGTAGCGGTAGTAATAGCGCTGATACAACTAGGCAGCCTGTTCTGTTCCACTGCCTGATCCGTGAGGCGATGAGCAAGACACTGAATGTCTTGGATTTTGTCGAGGTTAGCCGATGTAGCATGGCTCTGAATTTCTGAGGCTAAACCCTTGAGGTACCATTCGGTATGCTTGCTTGGAGGGTCCACCATGGTTGAACACAAGATGGCCAGTTCGTTCGACCGTTTCGTATGAGCTTCAATTTCTGACCCCGTCATTTTCAAATGGTAAGGCTCCACTTCCAACTTGTGGATGTCATCACGCGTGTAGTGTGACAACTCGAAATTCCAAGATTTGATTTCATAGGTATTACACGAACATGTATTGACTAATTGCTTAATTGCACATTTGATTGCCATATTGTGAAACTTGTATTATGTGTTAACTAGTTAGTATGATACATGGCCCAACTTTCGAAGGATGTCCCTCGAAACATGATGCATGAATCGAAGGATGTCGAAACACATCCTTCGATCCGAAAGATCATCCTTCGGAATGATGAATCACGAAACATATCCTTCGATATGTTTCGGCCCAGTTATTCTAATGGGCTTGGCCCATTTCTGTGATACGTTTAAATACGTGAATGCATGTTAGACAACAGTTAGTTTCCGGAAAACCCTAGTTCCATTGTGTGTGTTACGGCATATAGCAGGCATATAGCAGACCTACTCTCTGTTCGAAGGAATTCATTCCGTAATCCAGATTTCCGGTTAGTGTGTGGTGTTGTTTACGATGCTTTGATTTCACGATGCTTTGATTCCATGATTTATCTATTGTCTTGCAATCTATCATTGTATGTTAATCGGATATGCATGATTATCGGATCCGTTTTGATGATGTTCAATGATAATATTTTATGAATCGGTTATGATAAACCGGATATGTATGTTAGATAGTTGAACCGAATGATGATTATGTTTACATGACACATAGATGACGATTCGGATTGGTTGATGATTGATTTTGTTACCGTTAAATGATTTCTAGGAATGATAGTAACTGTCATAGATGATCTTGTGCCTTCTGTGTAATGTAACTGATGTGATGATGATTGTTAATGATGATGACGGCTGTAGATGATTAGGGTTTCTGTTTCTGTGATATTCGTAACTGATGGTGATATACGTAACTGTTGATTGATCGAAAGATGCTTGTAGTCGAAACATAGTTGTGACCGAAAGATATCTGTTGACCGAAAGATATCTGTTGACCGAAAGATATCTGTTGACCGAAAGATATCTGTTGACCGAAAGATATCTGTTGACCGAAAGATACCTGTTGACCGAAAGATATGTGTGTGATCGAAAGATGACATAGGATTCGGAACATAACATTGGCCCGAAGGATAATTGTGGTAATTGTTTCCGAAAGATAATTGTGATTACTGTTGTCGAAAGATAGTGACTGGATTCGAAGGATGTTAGGGATTATGAACATACTTTGACTGATTGAACATATGTTGAATTAATTGTCATGCCATGCTTGGTGGTGAACATATTCGTGTAATACTACGTGTTGTGCCGATATGCAAACTGACTGCTATGTGAACAATTAACTGCATGCGTACAATTTCGAACATGAACTGATTTGTTATACGTGCATACACTAGGACGTGATTAATTACTTGTGAGTGCATAACTTAGCATACCGAGCAAACCAAGGTGAGTTCACACTCCTACTAAGGCATGGGATTCCCGGGTTGTGGGAATGGGTTAAAGGTTGTTATTGAAAGGAACGTACATATGCTTTACTAGACTGTCACCTATCATGTCCTCGGATGTCAGGACGGTTACGTAGGTTGGGATAACACCTACGGGTTCACATGCCATTCTATCCTCGGTTACGAAGGATACGCACGTAAAACCTACGTGTACGCATTACTTACTCCTATCCTCAGGTTACGAAGGATACGTGCGTAAAACCTACGCACACTTTATACACACTTCTGTTCTCGGACGAAGAACAGGGATAATAATACGAACAGTCTAGTGGTCACTTAACATGGGAAGCCCCCACCAGCATAACTTACTATCGGCCCTGTAGAGCCACCTGTTACTTACGGTTACACATTTACTTACTGTGAACTCGCTCAACTAGTTTGTTGACCATTCTGTTACATGCCTTGCAGACCGTTAGGTACTTGGAGCTTGCACTGGAGAAGCGGGTCGTTGTGGACAAGGATTTCGTGGTTTCTATGCTGAACTATTATAACATTTGAACTATTTACTAGTGTTGGATTATTACTATGCTTCCGCTACACTTTAAAACAATAACATGTTTTGAACACCTTTTGTATTGAACGGATGGTTTTCTTTTATCTTACTTAATACTATATGCATGTTCAATATGATTGGTGGCTTGATCCTGGTCAGTCACGCTCCCAAGCGGTGATACTCCGCAGGTGGATTTTGGGGGTGTGACAGATTGGTATCAGAGCCATTGGTTATAGAGAACTTGGTTTTAATATGGGAAAACGTTTTTATTAAAACCAGACTATAACCAGAACAGTGCTCTCAACGATCCACAACGACGCTTCGCTCCACGTGCAAGACTCAACTCCCTAGGTAATAAGGTTTATGTTTATTGCCTACATGCTAGAATTTGCACAGAACTTTGCTCGTAGTATGCTTACATTACTTGCTCACAACTTGACATTGCATGAGAATACTTATGTGCTTACACTCTTCTGTCATCGCACTATTCGCGAACCTTTCTCACTTATGTTGCCTTTGATGTGAAGATCAATGGCCGCACGAATTACCATGACTCAAGCCCAGCTAGAGGCTCTCGTTGCTGCGGCAGTTGCAGCCGCCCAAGCAGGTAGTATATCCTGCGGTATAGATTCATACAAGGATCTTTAGATCCTACAATAATTCTCGTATTTAACCTTGTCCTATTCGTACACAATAGGTCAACCCGCTCAGCAACAACCTGCGTGTACCTTCAAGACTTTCATGGACTGTCGTCCTAGCTCGTTCAGTGGCACGGAGGGGGCAGTTGGACTCCTCCACTGGTTTGAAAAGCTCGAGTCGGTTTTCGAAATGTGTGAATGCCCTGAGGCTCGCAGGGTGAAGTTCGCCACTGGCACACTTGAAGGGATTGCGCTCACTTGGTGGAACGCACAAGTGCAGATCTTAGGGTTGGCAGCTGCTAACGCCACACCTTGGAATGAATTCAAAGAACTGATCAAGAGGGAATACTGCACTAGAGAAGACATTCACAAGTTGGAGGACGAGTTGTATAACTTGAAAATGGTTGGTTCGGAAATCGAAGCTTACACCAAAAGATCGAATGAGTTGGCTGTGCTGTGCCCAACTATGGTAGATCCTCCATACAAGCGAATTGAGTTGTATCTCAAGGGGCTCGCGTCAGAGATTCAGAGCCACGTAACGTCGGCTAACCTCAACAACATCCAGGAAATCCAGCGTCTCGCTCATCGCATCACAGATCAGGCAGTAGACCAGGGCAAACTGCCAAAGCGTATCAGTGCTACCGCTACTGCTACTACTACACTTGCTACTCCCAGCGAAAGTAAGAGAAAGTGGGAGGGGGATTCAAGCAAAGCATCAGTTTCGGTTCAGTCCCAGAATCAGCAGCGAAAGACGGACAGTTACCAAAGTCCCAGTCAGCACTCATCGAGCAGCCACAGACAGTATCGCGGAAATCTCCCAAAGTGTAACAACTGCAACAGGCATCACAGCGGCCAGTGCAATAAGGGCCGTTGTCAAAGGTGTTTAAAGATGGGTCACGAGGCCAAAGATTGTAGAAGCGCTCGCCCTGCAAATCAGAATCAGCAGCCTCAGCAACCAGCTCCACAGAATCAGCAGAATCAGCAACAGGGCAACAGGGGGTGTTATAAGTGTGGGGCTGAAGGTCACTTCAAACGCGATTGCCCACAGTTGAACCAGAACCGCAACAACAACCATCAGGGCAACGGGAACCATAACAATAATGGGGGCAACAACAACAACAACAACAACAACAACGGCAATGAAGCTCGTGGTCGAGCATTTGTGTTGGGTCGAGGTGATGCAGTGAATGATCCCAATGTGGTTATGGGTAAGTTTCTTCTCGACGATATTTATGTTACTGTCTTATTTGATTCGGGTGCTGATACAAGCTATATGTCATTGAAAATGAGTAACTTATTAAAACGTACACCAACACCTCTAGACACTAAACACGTCGTAGAACTAGCGAATGGTAAAAGTGTAGAAGCCGCTCATGTAGTCAAGGGTTGTAGCATTGTTCTAGCGGGTCAGACTTTCACGATTGATCTCATACCCATAGTCTTGGGTAGCTTCGACGTCGTCATCGGCATGGATTGGTTATCTCAACATCACGCAGAGATCTTATGCAAGGAAAAAGTTATTCGTATTCCTCGCTCCAGTCTAGAACCTCTCGAAGTTCAGGGCGACAAGAGTGGTGCTGTGGTTGGCATCATCTCTTACCTGAAGGCGCAGAAATGTTTACGAAAGGGGCATACTGCCATTCTGGCTCTCGTTACTGATGCATCGGCAAAGGAAAAGAAGCTGGAGGATATCCCAGTTGTACGTGACTTCCCTCAGGTGTTTCCTGAAGATTTACCTGGTTTACCTCCTCATCGTCAAGTCGAGTTTCAGATTGAGTTAACTCCTGGAGCAACACCAATAGCTCGCGCACCGTATCGTTTAGCTCCAACCGAACTGGAAGAACTGTCGAAGCAGCTGCAAGAGCTCTTGGAAAAGGGCTTTATTCGTCCAAGCTCTTCGCCTTGGGGAGCTCCAGTGTTATTTGTGAAGAAGAAAGACGGTACGTTCAGGATGTGCATCGACTACCGTGAACTCAACAAGGTGACGGTGAAGAACCGTTATCCTCTTCCACGCATAGATGACTTATTCGACCAGTTGCAAGGGTCGTGTTACTTTTCCAAGATCGATTTGAGGTCAGGGTATCATCAGCTGAGAGTCCGGGATGAGGACGTCTCCAAAACTGCTTTCAGAACTCGTTATGGTCACTACGAGTTTCTGGTCATGCCATTCGGGCTTACAAACGCACCTGCAGTCTTCATGGATCTTATGAACAGGGTGTGCAAACCGTATCTCGACAAGTTCGTCATCGTTTTCATCGACGACATTTTGATTTACTCCAAGAGTCAGGAGGAGCACGAGCAGCATCTACGTATTATCTTGGAACTTCTTCGAAAAGAGCAACTGTATGCAAAGTTTTCTAAATGCGACTTCTGGCTTCGTGAAGTCCACTTCTTAGGCCATGTGGTAAACAAGGATGGGATTCATGTCGATCCATCCAAGGTTGATTCAATCAGAAACTGGCCAGCACCGCGTACACCGACTGAAATACGCCAATTCTTGGGTTTGGCGGGTTACTACAGGCGATTTATTAAAGACTTCTCAAAGATCGCGCAACCACTCACTATGCTTACACAGAAAGGTGTCGTTTACAGATGGGGTAATACACAGGAGACCGCTTTTCAGTACTTAAAGGATAGGCTTTGCAGCGCACCTATTCTTTCATTGCCAGAGGGCACAGATGACTTCGTGGTATACTGTGATGCATCCATCCAGGGTCTTGGATGTGTGTTGATGCAACGTGATAAAGTGATAGCCTACGCTTCGCGGCAACTCAAGGTTCATGAACGGAACTACACGACGCACGATTTAGAGCTGGGAGCTGTTGTTTTCGCGCTTAAGATATGGCGACACTACCTGTACGGTACCAAGTGCACGATTTACACCGATCACAGGAGTCTCGAGCATATTCTTAAGCAAAAGGATTTGAATATGCGTCAACGGAGATGGGTTGAACTTCTGAACGACTACGAATGCGCCATCAAGTATCATCCAGGCAAGGCCAATGTTGTGGCTGATGCCCTCAGTCGGAAAGACTCTCTACCTAAGCGCGTGCGAGCGCTACAGCTTACCATTCAGTCCAGTCTTCCTGCACAGATACGAGCAGCTCAGATAGAAGCACTAAAACCCGAAAACGTCAAGGCTGAAGCCTTGCGCGGTTCAAGGCAACAAATGGAACAAAAGGAAGACGGCGCCTACTATGTAACGGGGCGTATTTGGGTCCCACTTTATGGCGGTTTACGCGAACTTGTAATGGATGAAGCTCACAAGTCTCGCTACTCGGTACATCCAGGGTCGGATAAAATGTACCACGACATCAGCACTACTTATTGGTGGCCTAGTATGAAGGCCCACATCGCCACCTATGTTGGCAAATGCTTAACCTGTGCGAGAGTCAAGGTTGAATATCAGAAACCAGCTGGTCTACTTCAGCAGCCCAAGATACCGCAGTGGAAATGGGAAGAAATTTCCATGGATTTCGTTACGGGCTTACCTAGATCCCAGCGTGGGAATGACACTATTTGGGTAATCGTTGATCGACTCACAAAGTCTGCTCACTTTTTGGCTATCAAAGAAACGGATAAGCTTTCTACTTTAGCAGACATTTACTTGAAGGAAGTTGTTTCGAGGCACGGGGTGCCCACCTCTATTATTTCGGATCGCGATGCACGATTCACGTCAGAGCTTTGGCAAGCGATGCACAAATCCTTCGGCTCACGATTAGACATGAGCACAGCATATCATCCTCAGACGGATGGGCAGTCTGAGCGAACTATTCAAACTCTAGAAGACATGCTTCGAGCGTGTGTTATCGATTTCGGCAACGGCTGGGAAAAGCACCTCCCTTTGGTGGAGTTCTCGTACAATAACAGTTACCATACCAGCATTCAAGCCGCTCCATTCGAGGCATTGTACGGACGTAAATGCCGGTCACCTCTCTGTTGGGCAGAGGTGGGGGATAGTCAGATTACGGGTCCAGATATTGTTGTGGACGCCACAGAAAAGATAGCACAGATACGACAACGCATGGCGGCAGCACGCGACCGTCAGAAAGCCTACGCGGATAAGCGTAGAAAACCATTGGAATTTGAGGTCGGGGACCGGGTTTTATTGAAAGTTTCACCCTGGAAGGGTGTGGTACGTTTTGGCAAACGGGGCAAACTAAATCCGCGGTACGTCGGACCATTCGAAATTTCAGAAAAGATTGGCAAGGTAGCCTACAAGTTGAACCTACCAGCTGAACTCGGTGCAGTTCACAATGTATTCCACGTGTCGAATCTGAAGAAATGCCTATCAGATGAGACCCTTATAATTCCTTTTAAGGAACTCACTATCGACGAGCGGTTGCAGTTCGTCGAGGAACCAGTTGAAATCACGGACCGGGATGTTAAGGTCCTCAAACACAAGAGAATCCCTCTTGTTCGAGTTCGTTGGAACTCCCAGCGTGGTCCAGAGTATACCTGGGAACGCGAAGATCAGATGAAAGAAAAGTACCCCCAGCTATTCGAAACCAATGCATCCACTTCTGAGGCTGAAGCTACTACTACTGAATTTCGGGACGAAATTCCAAATCAACGGGGGGATGATGTGACACCCCAGGAAAACCAGTGAACGATACCTAGCTTCCTCAGTAAGTGCGTACCAAATTTCGGGACGAAATTTCTTTTAAGTTGGGGATAATGTGACAACTCGAAATTCCAAGATTTGATTTCATAGGTATTACACGAACATGTATTGACTAATTGCTTAATTGCACATTTGATTGCCATATTGTGAAACTTGTATTATGTGTTAACTAGTTAGTATGATACATGGCCCAACTTTCGAAGGATGTCCCTCGAAACATGATGCATGAATCGAAGGATGTCGAAACACATCCTTCGATCCGAAAGATCATCCTTCGGAATGATGAATCACGAAACATATCCTTCGATATGTTTCGGCCCAGTTATTCTAATGGGCTTGGCCCATTTCTGTGATACGTTTAAATACGTGAATGCATGTTAGACAACAGTTAGTTTCCGGAAAACCCTAGTTCCATTGTGTGTGTTACGGCATATAGCAGGCATATAGCAGACCTACTCTCTGTTCGAAGGAATTCATTCCGTAATCCAGATTTCCGGTTAGTGTGTGGTGTTGTTTACGATGCTTTGATTTCACGATGCTTTGATTCCATGATTTATCTATTGTCTTGCAATCTATCATTGTATGTTAATCGGATATGCATGATTATCGGATCCGTTTTGATGATGTTCAATGATAATATTTTATGAATCGGTTATGATAAACCGGATATGTATGTTAGATAGTTGAACCGAATGATGATTATGTTTACATGACACATAGATGACGATTCGGATTGGTTGATGATTGATTTTGTTACCGTTAAATGATTTCTAGGAATGATAGTAACTGTCATAGATGATCTTGTGCCTTCTGTGTAATGTAACTGATGTGATGATGATTGTTAATGATGATGACGGCTGTAGATGATTAGGGTTTCTGTTTCTGTGATATTCGTAACTGATGGTGATATACGTAACTGTTGATTGATCGAAAGATGCTTGTAGTCGAAACATAGTTGTGACCGAAAGATATCTGTTGACCGAAAGATATCTGTTGACCGAAAGATATCTGTTGACCGAAAGATATCTGTTGACCGAAAGATATCTGTTGACCGAAAGATACCTGTTGACCGAAAGATATGTGTGTGATCGAAAGATGACATAGGATTCGGAACATAACATTGGCCCGAAGGATAATTGTGGTAATTGTTTCCGAAAGATAATTGTGATTACTGTTGTCGAAAGATAGTGACTGGATTCGAAGGATGTTAGGGATTATGAACATACTTTGACTGATTGAACATATGTTGAATTAATTGTCATGCCATGCTTGGTGGTGAACATATTCGTGTAATACTACGTGTTGTGCCGATATGCAAACTGACTGCTATGTGAACAATTAACTGCATGCGTACAATTTCGAACATGAACTGATTTGTTATACGTGCATACACTAGGACGTGATTAATTACTTGTGAGTGCATAACTTAGCATACCGAGCAAACCAAGGTGAGTTCACACTCCTACTAAGGCATGGGATTCCCGGGTTGTGGGAATGGGTTAAAGGTTGTTATTGAAAGGAACGTACATATGCTTTACTAGACTGTCACCTATCATGTCCTCGGATGTCAGGACGGTTACGTAGGTTGGGATAACACCTACGGGTTCACATGCCATTCTATCCTCGGTTACGAAGGATACGCACGTAAAACCTACGTGTACGCATTACTTACTCCTATCCTCAGGTTACGAAGGATACGTGCGTAAAACCTACGCACACTTTATACACACTTCTGTTCTCGGACGAAGAACAGGGATAATAATACGAACAGTCTAGTGGTCACTTAACATGGGAAGCCCCCACCAGCATAACTTACTATCGGCCCTGTAGAGCCACCTGTTACTTACTGTTACACATTTACTTACTGTGAACTCGCTCAACTAGTTTGTTGACCATTCTGTTACATGCCTTGCAGACCGTTAGGTACTTGGAGCTTGCACTGGAGAAGCGGGTCGTTGTGGACAAGGATTTCGTGGTTTCTATGCTGAACTATTATAACATTTGAACTATTTACTAGTGTTGGATTATTACTATGCTTCCGCTACACTTTAAAACAATAACATGTTTTGAACACCTTTTGTATTGAACGGATGGTTTTCTTTTATCTTACTTAATACTATATGCATGTTCAATATGATTGGTGGCTTGATCCTGGTCAGTCACGCTCCCAAGCGGTGATACTCCGCAGGTGGATTTTGGGGGTGTGACATGTAGTATTCCCTTTTAATGTGTTCTTTGAATTCGTTCCAGGGGGTGGCGTTAGCAGCTGCCAACCCTAGTATCTGTACTTGCGCGTTCCACCTGGTTAGCGCGATTCCTACCAAAGTACCAGTGGCGTACTTGACCCTGCGAGCCTCAGGGCGTTCACACATGAAGTTCTTGAATGTGCCACTGAATGTGCTTGGACGACAGTCCATGATGTTCTGGAATGTGCAGAGAGGTTGATGTGCGTTCTGACCCGTTGCGCGAGAAAGATGGGTCAAGATTAAGCGCGAGAGTTGGGTCACGAGAGTAGGATCTAACGTCCTAGGATAGGTTTGGAATAGCAGGTTATACCTCCTGCTGGTGCGGCTGCAAGCGCCACAGCGACTTGTTCGTTAATGAGAGCCGTCAACTGGGCTTGTGTCATGTCAACACGTCCAGACATGATCGAACAGTAAAGGTAGCATAAGTATGAATGGTTCGCGAGTAGTACGATGACAGAAAAGTGTAGGAACATAGGTGTTCTCAAGCAATAACAAGTAGTGAGCAAAGTAATGTAAGCATACTACGAGCAAAGTTCTATGCAGTTCTAGCAAGCAGGTAACAAACATAAACCTTATTACCTAGGATGTCGAGTCTTGCACGTGGAGCGAAGCGTCGTTGTGGATCGTTGAGAGCACTGTTCTGGTTATAGTCTGGTTTTAATAAAAACGTTTTTCCATATTAAAACCAAGTTCTCTATAACCAATGGCTCTGATACCAATCTGTCACACCCCCAAAATCCACACGCGGAGTATCACCGCTTGGGAGCGTGACTGACCAGGATCAAGCCACCAATCATATTGAACAGGTAATTAATATTCAGTAAAATAAATGTAAACCATCCATTCAATACGATAGGTGTTCAAAACATAATCATAGTTTCAAAGTGTAGCGGAAGCATAGTAAATAAACCAACAATAGTTAATAGTTTTAAATGTCATAATAGTTCAACATAGAAACCACGATCCTTGCCCGCAACGACCCGCTTCTCCAGTGCAAGCTCCAAGTACCTAACGATCTGCAAGGCATGTAACAGAATGATCAACAAACTAGTTGAGCGAGTTCACAGTAAGTAAATGCGTAACAGTAAATAACGGGTGGCTCTACAGGGCCAATAGTAAGTTATACAGGTGGGGGCTTCCCATGTTATGTGACCACTAGACTATTCGTATCATCCATGTTCTTCGTCCGAGAACAGTAGCGCGTATGGGGTGTACGTAGGTTTTACGTACGTATCCTTCACAACCGAGGATAGGAGACGCGGGGGTGTACGTGGGTTTCACGTACGTATCCTTCACAACCGAGGATAGGAGTAAGTAATGCGTACACGTAGGTTTTACGTGCGTATCCTTTGTACCGAGGATAGTAATTGGCATGTAACCACGTAGGTGTTATCCCAACCTACGGAAGAAGTAAGTAATGCGTACACGTAGGTTTTACGTGCGTGCCTGACATCCGAGGCAGTAATGGCATATGACCACGTAGGTGTTATCCAACCTACGGAACCACGTAGGTGTTATCCCAACCTACGGAACCGTCCTGACATCCGAGGACCATGATAGGTGATAGTCTAGGAAAAGCGTTTGTACGTTATAAGTCAATTGAAACCTTTAACCCATTCCCACGACCCGGGAATCCCATGCCTTAGTAGGAGTGTGAACTCACCTTGGTTTGCTCGGTATGCTAGGTTATGTACTCACAAGTAATTAATCAAGTCCTATTGTATGCACGTATAACAAATCAGTTCACGTTCGAAATGATACGCATGTAATCTAATGTCGTATGGTGCTTGACAGCCAATATCATGTATCAATCATGTATCACGTAACAGTTAACCCATTCATGCAATTCACGTAATTCATGTGAACATATACAGGATCATGCATCTCACAAAAACTCAGACAAGTATAGGGGGGGGGTCTCCCCTGTTCAAAACTTGGGTAACACATGATATCTCATACAATCGGATACGATATCATACTGTAACATGCTGTAATGCACAGAACATACGGATCATACAATAGGCTCTATTTACCGATGTTTACAGATAACACGCTTCATACATCACTTTGTAAAGTTCCAATTCTACATAACGCATGCAAGTTTGACAGTCAGCAGAGCCTAACACTTAAACAAAACATAGGGCATGAGGGCTCGGTACTACATCACAAGTACGGAGGTCGGGCTAAGCATGATAAGCAAGTTCGGACCTCATTCATTTGTGTTAATAAACTCGGTTAACATGAGGGTTTGTAAAACTCAGGCCTTGCAAAAACATTAAACTCGGACCATGGGAGGTCCTTAAACTCGGACCTGGCAAACTATTAAATAAACTCAGACATCATTTTCATGTTATTAAACTCGGACATTGGGAACTCATTTAAGTCGGACAAGGGTGTTCCTCATTAAACTCGGACAAGCACTAAAGGGTTAAACTCGGACCAATCAAGGTTCATTATACTCGGACCATACATAGGATGATGAAACTCGGACATATAACATTCATTAAACTCAGACTATCAATTAACAATTAAACTCGGACAAACATTTAGGGATTAAACTCGGACTAAAGGCCTTGGCATTAAACTCGGTCATGTTCATTACATTAAGTTCGGTCCATTAAGCAACCCTTTAAACTCGGTCCATCTAAAGACATTATTCTCGGACTACATTGAGTTCATTAAACTCGGGTAACATCCCATCCATTAACCTCAGACAATTATGATACTCAGGCAAATAATAACATGAATTCCAATACAGGAGAGAATCATATCAGTTACGTTTTTGTTAACATACGAACGTGAAACCCTAACTCATGCATTTTCACACGAATTGTTCAATTAACAATGTCCATTCATCATTTCTAGCATCTTAATTCATCAAGAGGATCGATTATACGATTAACACATCATCAAAATCAGAATAATCATAATCAATTTAGTGTACAGAATCATCAAATCAAAGCTAGGGTTTACAAGAATTCACAAGAATCAAGGATTGCAAACAATCAAACAATCTACAATTAATCACAACAATGATTAAACAATTACCTTGCGATGATCCTAGAGAAAGAGGAATCAAGTGTGATGATTATCTTGTGCCAAATGATTTGGTGATGATGCTTGCTAGAGGATTAGAGAGTTACAAGTGCTTTGGTTTTGGTGAAAGTGATTAGGGAAATGAGATTAGGGTTAAGTATTTAGGATTCCACTAATTACCATCTACATCCCTAAGTATTATAATTTACAAATGCACACCATCTCATAACTGTTTCATAGTTCCACCACCAAATTTACACATTTGACAAGTTTCACAAATAACCAACAACTATACACAATCAAACAATCATAACATATATAATTTCATGGAAATCAATACATGATCGTGCAATAAATACGAAATAGAAATCTTGGAAATTTGAGTTGTCACAGAACGGTTTACACACGCGATTCATCAGATCCATGAAGACCGCGGGTGCGTTGGTCAAACCAAAAGGCATGACAACAAATTCGTAGTGGCCGTATCGGGTTCGAAAAGCGGTTTTGGGTATGTCTTCCTCTTGAATCCGCAACTGATGGTAGCCTGAACGTAGATCAATCTTGGAGAAACACTGAGCACCTTGTAATTGGTCAAACAGATCATCGATTCTTGGTAAGGGGTATCGGTTCTTGATGGTCAGCTTGTTCAATTCCCGGTAATCGATGCACATTCGGAACGACCCGTCCTTCTTTTTGACGAAAAGGACTGGTGCGCCCCACGGAGAAGTGATCGGGCGAATGAAGCCTTTTTCAAGTAACTCTTGGAGTTGATTTGAGAGTTCTCGCATCTCAGATGGAGCGAGTCGATACGGAGCTTTGGCCACTGGGTTGGCTCCTGGAATAAGGTCGATTCGAAAGTCGATATCACGACTTGGAGGTAATCCAGGAAGATCATCAGGGAACACCTGAGGAAATTCTCGGACAACGGGAACATCCTTGACTTCAACTTTCCTTTTCTTGTCCGTCTCTGCAACAACAATGTTGGCCAAGAAGGCTCGATATTCCTTGCGGAGATATTTGCGAGCTTGAAGACATGACATGAGCTTGAGATCTTTTGCAGTAGTTTCACCATAAACACATAGAATATCACCACTAGCTAGCACAAAACGAATCATCTTATCGGAACACACAACTTCAGCATGGTTTTCACGAAGAAAGTCCATGCCTACTATGACATCGAAACTTCCGAGCTGCATTGGAATGAGATTAATCGGGAATATATGATTGTTGAGCTCGAGAGTACAATCACGGAGCACAGAATTGACAGCAATGGTTCTTCCGGTAGCGACTTCTACTTCGAAGGGTGACGAAAGATAAGAGCGCTTACGTCTAAGAAGCTTCTCAAATTCAAATGACACAAAGCAGTTATCGGCTCCAGTATCAAACAAACATGATGCATATATACCATTCACGAGGAACATACCATTGACCACGTTGTTATCAGCTTGAGCCTGGCGTGCGTTGATGTTGAAAGTTCTGGCGTGAGCGGCTTGTTGTTGAGGCTGCTGTTGTTGTTGCTGGGGTTGTTGGGCTTCTTGTTTCACCACTCTGTTCGGGCACCGGTTTGCGAAGTGGTTAGGGTCACCACATGCAAAGCAGGTCCGAACATTGTTTGCCGGGGCCTGTGCAGCTTGAGGAGCTTGAGGAGCAGGTAGCAGGGCTTGGTTAACAGCGGCTTGAGCTTGCGTTTGACGAGGACCATAGCGGCAATTCGCAGTGAAATGCCCGTAAACGTTGCAGTGGGCACAGTAACGGCAGGCCACACCCACCGGGTGATGATAAGAACATGTAGCACAGAGTGGGTGGGAGCCGGTGTACGCACGCTTAGCCGGCGGCGCATTGATCACTGGCGCAGTGCGCTGTGGTTGTTGCTGTTGTGGCGGTACTGACTGAAGAGGAGCAGCATTGGTTGCGGCGGCGCAACTCTTGTTCTTCTTTCTTCTTCTCGAGGACTTGGAGGCTTGAGCAGTAGGGTTGTCGGTTGATGCGGCAGTAACTTGATGCAACGACTTGGATGGCTTATCCCAGACACCAGCCTTAACTCGCTTGTCGTTAATCTCGGCAGCGAGTAGGTAGGTTTCCTCGATTGATGCGGGTTTGGCGGCGAACACAAAATCTGCAACACAATCCGGAAGAGCACGGATGTATTTCTTGATGGTCATCTCGGGAGTCTTGACCTGGTCTGGACAGATAATGCTCAGTTGTTTGAAACGGGCGGTGAGACCAGCGTTGTCGCCCTCCTTCTGCTTGATGGTCCAGAACTCATCCTCCAGCTTTTGGCGTTCGTGGGGAGGACAGAACTCGTCCAGCATGATAGCCTTCAGTTCCTCCCACGTCAGCTCGTAGGCAGCGTCGTTCCCGCGCTTATTCCTTTCGGCTGTCCACCAGTCCAATGCCCGCGACTGGAAGACACCGGTAGCATTGAGAGTTCGAAGATGATCCGGGCATCCGCTTTGACGAAGGGTAACTTCCACAGAGTCAAACCAGTGAAATAAGCCTGTAGGGCCCTCTTCACCGGTGAACTCCTTCGGTCCACATGCCTTAAATTGCTTGAAACTGAACGGAGCTTTGCTGGATTCAGTGAGGGTTCGGGATTCTTCCGACGACTTGCTGGTGTTTTCGTACACCTCACTGACAGCTTTCGCTACAGACCTTGAGATGAGCTTGGCGAGACGTCGGTCTCTCTTTTCCTGACGGGAAAGGTTTTGGCGAGTTCTTGATGATGACGACATGGTCTGCAATAGACATCGCCATAGGGCTCAACACAACGAATTCGAATCTCGCACGTCTTAGTTTACTAAAGCTTAGAATCACGTCGCATCTCACGTCACGTAACACATATAAACACATAAGCTCACAATCATAGAGGCACATAAGCACAGAAGCAATTAGAGCACATAAGCAATTAAGCAAATAGAGCACTTAATTTCCTAAACACGTATGCAATTTTATCACAGAGGCTGTCAGAAAACAGAAACCTATAACCACAAGTCGAGTGTCGTTCGTTTTGCATATCGGATAGCATCACACTGTATCGTCTAACTTAGTCGTATAGCGCACTGGTTTCGTTTAGATCACATCAACAGGGATTTGAATCGAGATAGGATAGCAACAAAGGTCACGCAGATTGATAACAAATGGAGCAATCAACGAATCTTTAAAACACGTAAACAGGTAAATCATATAAAATCAACGAAGCAACACTCAAAATCGGAAAATGGATTGTCTGCGGCTACTAGACTTTGACTAACCATGGCAACTTAACTATTCACAGTTGACTTGTCGTCACTTTCGACTCTAGGGGACATGTTTCTGCCTCGATTCTTGGGCATTATGCACGCGCATTCTAGGCCATACTCGTGAGTTCAGGTCATTGGAGTCCGTCAATTGCCTTGGCGAGATAAAATAAAGTTGGAATAACTGCCAAGGTTAGGGTTTCACCCCTAGCTCAGCAATTTCTTCCTTGTTTTAAGAAAAATTTAGAGGAAAGTTTTCATCAAATTACGGGTTTCAGCCCTGATTTGGTATAATTCTCCCCCGTTTGTTGATAGAAATTTGCACAAAATAATTGGCAAAAATTTGTAATTTAGGCAGGAATTCGCGGGTTTCACTCCTAATCCCGTCCAAATTACGAAATTTAGCTCGGAGTTCGGATGTAATGATAGAATAGAAGGGAACAACATAAAATAAGCACATAAACTTGGTCTCTTGGTTTCTAGCTATAGTCTAGGTCTCTAAGACAGCGATCCGGACTAGATCGTGTCTAACCTAATTCCCTATAGTTATGGCTCTGATACCAATCTGTCACACCCCAACCGATGGCGGAATCATCGGGGCGCGGCACTGAGCGAAACAGATTGTTCAGAAGTTTCCACAACAACTATCATACAATTCAGTTATATAACACGTCCCATACCGTGTCCCAAATAATAACAAGTTATCATAGAAATCAACTAAACAATATGGGAACTGTTCCGACAACTCAGATTCTTAATTATTACAGACCGAATTTAAATATTGTTTTAAGACTTCTAGACGGCTAACTGTAGATCTTACTGACTACAGGTGCCAGTACAAGATCTACAGAGAATTATGGCCCTGGAGCAGGTATGTGGACACTGTCCTAAGGTCACAGGCTCCTAGAAGCTTATTATTGCCTCGCTTCCCTAGCACGCTAGTAGCTTAAACACCTGTCACATACGTTAAAATAAAAGTCAATACATATAATGTAAAGGTGAGTACACAAGTTTGATATAGCATATAAAGTTCGAAAAGTTTACGCATAACCAAGCACGTACACAAGGGCAAACGATGCATGTAAATTATCAACATGGGACCATCGATACCAACGACTTCGAGTTGACTGTCCGAGACAGTTCGCAATACATGATTACCACCGTAATCCATGCAAGTAATTGTCCTTAGCAACCCCCGTGTGAACGGGTGCTGAGTCCAAACTATAGTACTACGTTGCTAAAGCAGGCAGATAGCACTCCACGTGTAAACATAATAAACAGCAATCATTTAGTCAGGTAATACATGCAAGTAGGTTAGCGTTCAAATAGTTTGTGTCGTTTGTGAATTTGATAGATTACGTATGTAACACCCAAAAGTGCTGAAAGCAAAAAGGGATCGAGTATACTCACAGTGGTTGGTTGTGGATTGAAAGGAGCACTGAGAATAGGTTAGCCTGAATAGTTCGATAACAATACAATGAGTAATGCGGAAAAAGTGAACAGTGGAAACTGGATCGGATAGACCATTCGATCGGACGGCTGTTCGATCGAGTGGGCTGTTCGATTGGGTTAAAGTCCGTTCGAACGTCCCGTTCGATCGGCCGGCTGGCTCGATCGGCTGGTTCCTTCAAGTGGATTGTTTCTTCCTTTGATGTGAAGGATGTGTTTGTGTATGATGGTTTGTACTTTTGAAGTTTTTGCAGCATTACCTTTCAAGTTGGCCGATCGAACGGTCTGTTCGATCGGTTGGTCCAACCGATCGGTTAGCAGCTGAGGTTTGGCAAAGTGTCACTCGATCGGGTGGCATGCTCGATCGGGTGGCATTCCAATGTTTCGAAAAGGTTAAGTGTTGAAGTATAGTATCTCATGATTCGAGCAGTAATGTTCAATCGAGTGGCGTAGTCGATCGAACAGTACCTCGTCAATACTACACTTTTGTGAGTTGGTGGGTCTAAGTGCTAGTCGATCGGTTAGCCCGGTCGATCGGCTGGCATTGTTCGTTCGGTTGGGCTGTTCGATCGAATAGCCTAACCGTTCGACCAGCATCTGACCTGGTTAGCCTATCTCCTAACACTTGGTTATTTCCCGTTACTTGGTGATGTTTTAGAGATAGTTTGATTACGAGTTGAACCACAAAGCTGAAGTCCCTACTTAGTCTACTGACTCGAGCAGGAATCACCCAAGCTCGGCCAGAGGCGGTTTGGAACTTAAGTTTAACGTTTAACCCGAAATCGGTATATCTCTCGGTAGAACCCGAATCTTGAACCATGTGTTTGTTTAGATTGATTTGTAAATCGGTTCAAGTCTCGTTTTCACCTTTTTGAGTGTAAAAGAGTTGAAAGATAGATGAAAACCCATCTTCCAATCCTTTTCCACCGTGAAATGTTAAGATCTTTGGTAGATTTTAGGTTATTTATGTGGAAATCGGTTAGATCTAAGCTATTCATGGTGGAATGATGTCAAAACTTAGTGTTCTTGAAGAACACATGATGACATCACCCAAGAACACCTAGATCTTGGTGATTTCATGGATGAAATCCAAGTTTTGAAAGATAGAAAGATGTAGAATCGATTAATGAACAAAAACGTACAAGGATTAGAGCGAAATACTTACCGGTTTGAGAGAAATCTGAGATTTAGTGAGAAGAAGAGGCTGGTCGGTCAGAGCTTTCCAAAAGTGGAAAGTTTGACAAGGACAGCCCTATTTATAGGCTTCCAAAAGTGGAAAGGGTTGGCTGATCGAACAGCATCCCTGATCGAGCGGCTGCCCGATCGAACAGCCTGTTCGATCGGCTAGCCTGTTCGATCAGGTTGCCCTGTTCGATCGGCTTGCCTGGTTTTGAGTGTTTCGCGACGATTTTTGATATTTCGAGTTCGATAATTGAGGAGTAGAGTAGGATAGAGTTTCTATTCAAATTACTTTCAGTCCCAACTACTATATCTAACATACAGGCATCCTTACAACCTATTTTCCAAGTCGATTTCGATTGTGTTCGATTATCCTTCGAGTCTCGATTGATTTGATTGATTCACCACACTCTTTATCATAAAAGTAACATGCACAAGTAACACGTAAGGCACACACACACGTATAAAAGCATTAAAATTTTCCACACTTGAGTTCGATGATTGATTTGATTAGCTTGATTATTGATTGACTAGCTTTATTGCATTGTTACTTCCTATCATTCACAGTCGGTCGTTGATTCACAGTTCGATTATCGGCCGATTAGTTTGATTATACAACACTTACTCCAAATAATATGAAAATCAAAATGAAACTAAAATGAAATTAATCTTTATTGATCTTTAATTCCAATAACAGTCAACTCTTGACTTTGACTTTGACTTTGGGAAAACACGGGGTGTTACATTAAGTCTTTTAGCCCTACCGCTTTGAGTGATTACATCTCTGAGACTTGGGTAGCTTTCCCGGTCACTCCTTTCATGATAGGATATTCGCATCCTTTCCCTCAGTTCACCGAATCCTTTTTCTCCCTTACCGGCATCTGCTATATCCAGGCTATGCCGATGATCTGGAGGGTGTTATACACCCTTGAAAGGATCATCGAACAAGAAGGGATTGACCTCGGCATGGCGGAGTTGGCTGAGATGTATGATCTCACAACTTTTGGATCCCACCGATACTTGTTCAAACGAAAAGCTGGAGAAGAGCACCCTGTTCTGCATTGCAAGGATTAGTTCATGGTTATCAACGGAAAAACAGTATTCAGAAATCGGAGGATAATCCTCATCATCCTCTTCTTGGTCAACAGCATGCACGTTCTGGTTGTCAGTTCTATTGTAGGATTTGAATTTGTTGCTTTTGAAAGAGGATCCTTGTTTTTCTTGTTTTGAGGATCCTACTTGTCTCTCCTGGATCCTCTTGTCATCCTCTAGCCGGATGAACCTGAGGGCCCGAGTCCTTACTTCGTCTAGGTTCCTGCGTGGTGTCATAACTAGATCATCATAGAACAATGAATCCCTAAGCAATCCCATTTTGAAGGCTTCAACAGCTGTGGCTGACGGGTGGTCCATAGGACAACCCTTAATCATGTTAAAGGACGAAATAATCCTTCACTTAATCGTGTAATTATCTTGAATTAGATAACTACCGTTGCTTATGTTTCAAGTACGGCTTGGAGGCTAAAAGATGGATTAAATGCAGCTTTGGAGAGTTTGGAGATGAATGGGTCGAGCGTGGAACAAAAGATGAAACAAAGAAGAACATTCAGGTCACTACCGTAAATTACGGTCTCACCGTAATTTACGGTGGACCTGAGAATCAATTAGTGGCCACCGTAAATCAGTCTCTTGCCACCATAAACAAATCAAGTCCACCGTAAATTACGGTGGAGCCGTAATTTACGGTGGCGACTGCGATCCAAGTTGTAACTGCCTCATTTATGCAGTTTTATGATGTCTTTTCAAGTGTTCTCATCATTGGACGGTTTTGGGACTCACTAGGGGCGAATTTTGGCTGTCTTGCTTGGTTTTGAACAATTGCTATCATTCGGTTTGTAATTTCGATTCGCATGAACATTGGATTTGCTATTATGATGATTTACCAAGCCATGTCTGGCTAAACTCTTCGGTGATCTTCTTAGGTGAATGTTTCTATTAAACTTTTGTGTGTTATTTCTGAATTTCTAGAATGATAACTTGCGTTGCTCGAATATCATGGTGTATGTTTAATTGCTTGTAATTTGTTAATCGATATTGCAATTTCTAGTCTCATTCGTACGTTCTTGGTGCCGTTGGCAATCGAGATATCACGGGAAGGGTTAGGGTTGGTTATTGATTAATTGGTCATCGGGAAACAACCTCGCGTTTATGTAATCCGAGTACTTTGTCCCCTTTTATCACAACAATTATCTATACACGAGTTATGTCTATGTAACTCTTTCTAGTTGGAATTACACACAATTGTTTAGAGAAACTGAATCCTAAGATGGTCATTGTTCTCTCCTAATTTGTTTTACAACCAACATTTGATTTGCAACTAGTTTTTAATTTAGTATTCTAAAACAACAATCCAAACCATTGATCTTTATTTTTCTGCAATGTAGATTAATTGTAGTTTAAGTGCAAAGCTATACAATCGACATACCTTCCACATACTCCCTGAGTTCGATACCCTCTTACCACTATCTATAGTTGTTTTGGGGATTAAATTTGCGTGACCCACGACAAGCACGTCAAATTTTGGCGCCGTTGTCACACCCCCAAAATCCACACGCGGAGTACCACCGCTTGGAGGCGTGACATGACCAGGATCAAGCCACCAATCATATTGAACAAGCATATAATAGTTAAAGTAGTTCAAAAACCCAAATCAATACGATTGATGTTCAAACCAAACTTTGTTTAAGTAGCGGAAGCATAATCATGAAAACCCATAATAAGTTATAAGTTCAAATATCGTTCACGATCCGTATCCCACAACGACCTGCTCCTCCTTGTGCAAGCTCCATAATGTACCTAGGGTCCTGCAAGGCATGCAGCAGATAATCAACAAGCTAGTTGAGCGAGTTCACAGAAAGTAAGTTCGTAACAGTAATGAGTAAGTTCATCTAGTTGGGGGCTTCCCAAGCATGTATGTACTAATGGTGGGAGGGTTTCCCATGCTTATATATTACCAGTGGGGGATTCCCACGTTTATCTTTACTAATGGGGGCTTCCCATTATGGTACTTACTAGACTATTTGCAACCATGTGTTCTTCTTAATCCGAGAACAGGAATACGTACAAGGTCACGCAGGATTTACGTGAGTGCCCTTCCCCGAGGACAGTGGTACGCGTGGGGTTTACGTAGGATTTACCTAAGTGTCCTTCCGACCCGGAAGACAGTAGTGGGTGTTAGGTTACGTAGGATTTACGTAAGTGTCCTCCCGACCCGGGAGACAATGGTAGATACTAATATACGTAGGTTTTACGTAAGTGTCCTGACTATCCTGAGGACGATGGTCTATAGTCTAGTGATTTCGTAAGTACGAGTAATCATTCCATATCAAACATTCCAACCCAATTCCCAACCCGGGAATCCCATGCCTTGGCTGTGTGAACTCACCTTGGTTTGCTCGGCAGATACACAAAAGGTTCTTGAACTAAAGTGGTCAACCTCGTCCTAACAGGGTTACCATACAAGTCAGGTTTTGACTTCAAGTAACGCACGTATGTATCACATAAGTTAACACGTATTTATCATGGCAACACGTAATCAGTCAAATACACTTTAACAGTTAACAACGTATGCAAGATTTGGACTCGCACAAGCCCAACATCCTTGTGCGGTTCACCCAATGAAATTCAATAGTTCCCGGCCCAAATGACATAGCAACCCAATAACACATCGGCCCAATAAGATTTAAACAGTCCAATAAGGTGCCCGTGCTCACAGTCTCGAGTCGAGACCAAGCGGTCTCGAGTTGGGCTGGTGTCGAGATCTCGAGTCGCAACGAATGAGATCTCGAGTCGCAACAGGGGCGGTCTCGGTTTGTCATGGTCCGGTCTCGAGTCGCAACGGGACTCGCAACCTCGGTCTCGGCTTGTCATGGTCCGGTCTCGAGTCGCAACGGGACTCGCAACCTCGGTCTCGGCTCGTGCTGCTGTGTGTCGGTGTGAGGTCTCGAGTCGCAACAGGACTCGCAACGCCGGTCTCGGGTTATCATGCTCAGGTCGAGATCACACGATCTCGACTCGCAACCGTGTTGAGTCTATCAATTTGTAACAGATTTCCTGATTTCATGCTCATGATTACCGTGATATCAGTTAACAAGTTTGGTAGTTTCTAAACCAGATCAATCAACACAATATCCAAACATACGGTTAACCTAATATCGATCAAACAAACAATTATATTACTAATTCGTATGAACCCTAATCCGATCAACATGAACAATAACATACAACTCAAATCTTAGTTCAAGAACACAACTTGATAACATTCATTCGGATTAAACATAATGTCCTCCTACCCGATCAATACTACCATTCGGATCTATAAATAACATCCAAAGAGCATATTACAAAGCATACATATGAACCGATTACATGTATCCATTTGGTTTTCATACAACATGAACGATAACAATAGCTTAACAAGCATCATCAATCGGTTCTAGTTTATCATCACAATTACATTCTAACATGGAAATCATAACATCAATTAACACGAAATCGTAAAGCAAGACACTAACCAAAAGATAGAGGGTGATCCGATTACAAGAAAGCTTCGATGAGGAGGAATGCTTGGCTGCCTTCGGTTCGCGAAAGAGAGAGAGAGGAGAGCTAGGGTTTTTGTGACTTTTGTGTGTGTTATGATTTGCAACAATTGAGAAAAACAAGTCCCTAAGGAGTGTTTGTTTGCGTATAAGGGGAGTGGGCCGAGCCCACTCGGTTGCCCTATGGTGTCCGATTACAAGGTGTGGCCCAAATGGGCTTGTGCGATCAGTTCGTGTTGTGCGGTTCGGTTCACGTATCATGCACACAAATTACACATAGCATTCATATAACATATCATGTATTCATTCAAGTAATATAGTTCACGTGAGCATATAACGTTACACAGGATAAGTCTAGAGTACGGGTTGTCACATTATACCCAACTTAAAAGAAATTTCGTCCCGAAATTTGGTACGCACTCACTGAGGAAACTAGGTAAGTTGTATCGTTCACTGATTTTCCTGGGGTGTCACATCCTCCCCCCGTTGATCTGGAATTTCGTCCCGAAATTCCGCAGTAGGAGCTTCAGCCTCAGTAGTGGTTGCATTGGTTTCGAATAACTGGGGGTACTTTTCTGTCATCCTGTCTTCGCGTTCCCAGGTGTACTGTGGACCACGTTTGGAGTTCCAATGAACTCAGACAAGAGGGATTCTCTTGTGTTTGAGGACCTTCACATCCCGGTCCGTGATTTCTACTGGTTCTTCGACGAACTGCAACCGCTCGTCGATAGTGAGTTCTTTGAAAGGAATGATAAGGGTCTCATCTGATAGGCACTTCTTCAGATTCGACACGTGAAATACATTGTGAACTGCCCCGAGTTCAGCTGGTAGGTTTAGCTTGTAGGCTACTTTGCCGATTTTCTCAATGATTTCGAACGGTCCGACGTACCCCGGATTTAGTTTGCCCCGTTTGCCAAAACGAACTACACCCTTCCAGGGTGAGACTTTTAGTAAAACCCGGTCCCCGACCTGAAATTCCAATGGCTTTCTACGCTTATCCGCGTAGGCTTTCTGACGGTTCCGTGCTGCCGCCATGCGTTGTCGTATTTGTGTGATCTTTTCTGTGGCGTCCACTACAATCTCTGGACCCGTAATCTGACTATCCCCCACCTCTGCCCAACAGAGAGGTGACCGGCATTTACGCCCGTACAATGCCTCGAATGGAGCGGCTTGTATGCTGGTGTGATAACTGTTATTGTATGAGAACTCCACCAAAGGGAGGTGCTTTTCCCAGCCGTTGCCGAAATCAATAACGCATGCCCGAAGCATGTCTTCAAGAGTTTGAATCGTTCGCTCAGACTGCCCATCTGTCTGAGGATGATATGCTGTGCTCATGTCTAACCGTGAGCCAAAGGATTTGTGCATCGCTTGCCATAGTTCTGATGTGAATCGTGCATCCCGATCCGAAATGATTGAAGTGGGCACCCCGTGCCTCGAGACAACTTCCTTGAGATAGACGTCTGCAAGAGTGGAAAACTTATCCGTTTCCTTTATAGCCAGGAAGTGTGCAGACTTGGTGAGTCGATCCACGATCACCCATATGGTATCATTCCCACGCTGGGATCTAGGTAGGCCTGTAACGAAATCCATGGAAATTTCTTCCCATTTCCATTGCGGTATCTTAGGCTGCTGAAGTAGGCCCGCTGGTTTCTGGTATTCAACCTTGACTCTCGCACAGGTCAAGCACTTGCCGACATAAGTAGCGATGTGGGCCTTCATGCTAGGCCACCAATAAGTAGTTCTGATGTCGTGGTACATTTTGTCCGACCCTGGATGTACCAAATAGCGAGACTTGTGAGCTTCATCCATTACAAGTTCGCGTAGACCGCCATAAAGTGGGACCCAAATACGCCCCGTTACATAGTAGGCGCCGTCTGCCTTCTGTTCTAATCGTTGCCTTGAGCCGCGTAGGGCTTCAGCCCTGACGTTTTCTGGTTTCAATGCTTCTGCCTGAGCATCTAGTATCTGTGTAGGAAGGCTAGACTGAATCGTAAGCTGTAGCGCTCACACGCGCCGAGGTAAAGTGTCTTTCCGACTGAGAGCGTCAGCCACAACATTAGCCTTGCCTGGATGGTACTTGATAGCGCATTCGTAATCGTTCAGTAATTCGACCCATCGCCGTTGACGCATGTTTAAATCCTTTTGCTTAAGGATATGCTCGAGACTCCTGTGATCGGTATAAATCGTGCACCTGGTACCGTACAGGTAGTGTCGCCATATCTTAAGTGCGAAAACAACAGCTCCCAGCTCTAAGTCGTGCGTCGTGTAGTTCCGTTCATGTATCTTAAGTTGGCGTGAAGCGTAAGCAATAACCTTATCGCGCTGCATTAACACACATCCAAGACCCTGGATGGATGCATCACAATATACTACGAAATCGTCCGTGCCCTCTGGCAATGAGAGGATAGGTGCACTGCAAAGTCTATCCTTTAAGTGCTGGAAAGCAGTCTCCTGGGGCTCTCCCCAGCGATAGGTGACACCCTTCTGTGTCAGTAGTGTAAGCGGCTGAGCAATCTATGAAAAGTCTTTAATAAACCGTCTGTAGTAACCCGCCAAACCCAAGAATTGGCGTATTTCCGTTGGCGTACGTGGTGCAGGCCAGTTTCTGATCGAGTCTACCTTGGATGGATCGACATGAATCCCATCCTTGTTCACTACGTGGCCTAGAAAGTGGACTTCACGAAGCCAGAAGTCGCATTTCGAAAACTTAGCGTACAGCTGTTCCTTCCGTAGGAGTTCCAAAATAAGACGTAAGTGCTGCTCGTGTTCCTCCTGACTCTTGGAGTAAATCAGAATGTCGTCGATGAAGACAATGACAAACTTGTCAAGATAGGGTTTGCACACCCTGTTCATAAGGTCCATAAATACGGCAGGCGCGTTCGTTAACCCGAATGGCATGACAAGAAACTCGTAGTGGCCGTAGCGAGTTCTGAATGCTGTCTTGGAGACGTCCTCATCCCGGACTCTCAGCTGATGATACCCTGACCGTAGGTCTATCTTGGAGTAGTAACACGACCCTTGCAACTGGTCGAATAAATCGTCTATGCGTGGTAGAGGATAACGGTTCTTCACCGTTACCTTGTTCAGTTCACGGTAGTCGATGCACATTCTGAACGTACCGTCCTTCTTTTTCACAAATAACACTGGAGCTCCCCATGGCGAAGAGCTTGGACGAATGAAGCCCTTTTCCAAGAGCTCTTGTAGCTGCTTTGACAGTTCCTCCAATTCTGATGGAGCTAGACGATATGGTGCGCGAGCTATGGGTGCTGCTCCTGGAGCGAGCTCGATTTGAAATTCGACCTGACGGTGAGGCGGTAATCCAGGTAAATCTTCAGGAAACACCTGAGGGTAGTCGCGTACAACTGGAATATCCTCCAGTTTCTTTTCCTTCACCGATGCATCCGAAACGAGTGCCAAGATTGCTGTGTGACCCTTCCGCAGACACTTCTGAGCTTTCAAGAAAGAGATGATGCCAACCACAGCACCACTCTTGTCGCCTTGAACTTCGAGAGGTTCTTGACCAGTACGTGGAATACGAATAATCTTCTCACTGCATAAGATCTCTGCCTGATGTTGGGATAACCAATCCATCCCAATAACGATATCAAAACTTCCCAAGACTATGGGAATAAGGTCGATCGAGAATGTTTGACCGGCTAAGACAATACTACAACCCCTGACTACTTGCGTGGCTTCTAAACTCTTACCATTAGCTAGCTCTACGACGTGTTTGGTGTTTAGGGGTGTTGATGTACGTTTTAACAATTTACTGGCTTTCACAGAAATATAACTTGTATCCGCACCCGAATCAAATAAAACAGTAACATAAATATCGTCGAGGAGAAACTTACCCATAACCACATTGGGATCGTTCATTGCGTCTCCTCGTCCTAGCACGAAAGCTCGACCCCTTGCCTCGTTGCCATTGTTGTTGTTGTTCCCACCGTTGTTGTGCCCGTTGCCCTGGTTATTGTTGTTGTTGCGGTTCTGGTTCTGGTTCAACTGAGGACAATCGCGCTTGTAATGACCTTCAGCCCCACACTGGAAACATCCCCGGTTTCCACGCTGTGGCTGCTGCTTCTGCTGCGGGTTCTTTGGAGCTGGTTGTTGTGGTTGCTGGTTCTGATTCGCAGGCCGTGGGCTCCTACAGTCTTTGGCCTCGTGACCCATCTTGAGACATCTTTGACAACGACCCTTGTTGCACTGGCCGCTGTGATGTCTGTTGCAGTTGTGACACTTGGGGTGAAACCCTTGATACCTTCTCTGTCTATGACCACCAGAGGATTGCTGACTAGGACTCTGGTAGTGGTCAGTCTTTTGCTGCTGAGCTTGAGATTGAACTGTTGCTGAACCTTTGCTAGAATCCCCATCCCACTTTCTTTTGTTGTCACTGGGTGTAGTGGGAGTAGCGGCTGAAGTGGTAGCACTGATGCGTTTGGGCAACTTGTTCTGTTCTACCGCCTGATCCGTGAGGCGATGAGCAAGACGCTGGATGTCTTGGATATTGTCGAGGTTAGCCGATGTAACATGGCTCTGAATTTCTGAGGCTAGACCCTTGAGGTACAATTCGATACGCTTGATGGGAGGGTCCACCATGGTAGGGCACAAAATAGCCAGTTCGTTCGACCGCTTTGTATAGGCTTCAATCTCTGACCCTGTCATCTTCAAGTGATAAAACTCATTCTCCAACTTGTGAATATCATCCCTTGTGCAGTACTCACGCTTGATGAGTTCTTTGAAATCATTCCAGGGTGTGGCGTTAGCAGCTGCCAACCCTAAGATCTGAACTTGGGCGTTCCACCAAGTTAGTGCTATTCCTTCTAGCGTGCCAGTGGCGTATTTCACCCTGCGAGCCTCAGGGCATTCACACATTTCAAACACTGACTCTAGCTTCTCGAACCAATGGAGGAGTCCCACTGCCCCCTCTGTGCCGCTGAAAGTACTTGGACGACAGTCCATGAAGTTCTTAAAGGTGCAAACTTGCTGCTGCGCTGGTTGACCTATTGTGTACGAATAGGGCAAAGTTTAAATACAAGGGCTAGTTTAGGAGTGTAGGATCTAAAGATCCTAGTGTAAGTCATGACTACAGGATATACTACCTGCTTGAGCAGCTGCAAGTGCCGCAGCAACTTGAGCTTGAACGAGAGCCTCTAGCTGGGCTTGAGTCATGTTAATTCGTCCAGACATGATCTTCATGGTAAAAGTAACGTAAGTGAGAGTGGTTCGCGAGTAGGGCGATGACAGAAAAGCGTAAGCACGTAGGTGTTCTCATGTAATAAAGTCATGTGTATCTAAGCGTAATGCGAGCAAAGTTCTATATAGTTCTAGCATACAGGCAATAAACATAAACCTTATTACCTAGGATGTCGAGTCTTGCACGTGGAGCGAAGCGTCGTTGTGGATCGTTGAGAGCACTGTTCTGGTTATAGTCTGGTTTTAATAAAATCGTTTTCCCATATTATAACCGAGTTCTCTATAACCAATGGCTCTGATACCAATCTGTCACACCCCCAAAATCCACACGCGGAGTACCACCGCTTGGAGGCGTGACATGACTAGGATCAAGCCACCAATCATATTGAACAAGCATATAATAGTTAAAGTAGTTCAAAAACCCAAATCAATACGATTGATGTTCAAACCAAACTTTGTTTAAGTAGCGGAAGCATAATCATGAAAACCCATAATAAGTTATAAGTTCAAATATCGTTCACGATCCGTATCCCACAACGACCTGCTCCTCCCTGTGCAAGCTCCATAATGTACCTAGGGTCCTGCAAGGCATGCAGCAGATAATCAACAAGCTAGTTGAGCGAGTTCACAGAAAGTAAGTTCGTAACAGTAATGAGTAAGTTCATCTAGTTGGGGGCTTCCCAAGCATGTATGTACTAATGGTGGGAGGGTTTCCCATGCTTATATATTACCAGTGGGGGATTCCCACGTTTATCTTTACTAATGGGGGCTTCCCATTATGGTACTTACTAGACTATTTGCAACCATGTGTTCTTCTTAATCCGAGAACAGGAATACGTACAAGGTCACGCAGGATTTACGTGAGTGCCCTTCCCCGAGGACAGTGGTACGCGTGGGGTTTACGTAAGTGTCCTTCCGACCCGGAAGACAGTAGTGGGTGTTAGGTTACGTAGGATTTACGTAAGTGTCCTCCCGACCCGGGAGACAATGGTAGATACTAATATACGTTGGTTTTACGTAAGTGTCCTGACTATCCTGAGGACGATGGTCTATAGTCTAGTGATTTCGTAAGTACGAGTAATCATTCCATATCAAACATTCCAACCCAATTCCCAACCCGGGAATCCCATGCCTTGGCTGTGTGAACTCACCTTGGTTTGCTCGGCAGATACACAAAAGGTTCTTGAACTAAAGTGGTCAACCTCGTCCTAACAGGGTTACCATACAAGTCAGGTTTTGACTTCAAGTAATGCACGTATGTATCACATAAGTTAACACGTATTTATCATGGCAACACGTAATCAGTCAAATACACTTTAACAGTTAACAACGTATGCAAGATTTGGACTCGCACAAGCCCAACATCCTTGTGCGGTTCACCCGATGAAATTCAATAGTTCCCGGCCCAAATAACATAGCAACCCAATAACACATCGGCCCAATAAGATTTAAACAGTCCAATAAGGTGCCCGTGCTCACAGTCTCGAGTCGAGACCAAGCGGTCTCGAGTTGGGCTGGTGTCGAGATCTCGAGTCGCAACGAATGAGATCTCGAGTCGCAACAGGGGCGGTCTCGGTTTGTCATGGTCCGGTCTCGAGTCACAACGGGACTCGCAACCTCGGTCTCGGCTTGTCATGGTCCGGTCTCGAGTCGCAACGGGACTCGCAACCTCGGTCTCGGCTCGTGCTGCTGTGTGTCGGTGTGAGGTCTCGAGTCGCAACAGGACTCGCAACGCCGGTCTCGGGTTATCATGCTCAGGTCGAGATCACACGATCTCGACTCGCAACCGTGTTGAGTCTATCAATTTGTAACAGATTTCCTGATTTCATGCTCATGATTACCGTGATATCAGTTAACAAGTTTGGCAGTTTCTAAAACAGATCAATCAACACAATATCCAAACATACGGTTAACCTAATATCGATCAAACAAACAATTATATTACTAATTCGTATGAACCCTAATCCGATCAACATGAACAATAACATACAACTCAAATCTTAGTTCAAGAACACAACTTGATAACATTCATTCGGATTAAACATAATGTCCTCCTACCCGATCAATACTACCATTCGGATCTATAAAATAACATCCAAAGAGCATATTACAAAGCACACATATGAACCGATTACATGTATCCATTTGGTTTTCATACAACATGAACGATAACAATAGCTTAACAAGCATCATCAATCGGTTCTAGTTTATCATCACAATTACATTCTAACATGGAAATCATAACATCAATTAACACGAAATCATAAAGCAAGACACTAACCAAAAGATAGAGGGTGATCCGATTACAAGAAAGCTTCGATGAGGAGGAATGCTTGGCTGCCTTCGGTTCGCGAAAGAGAGAGAGAGGAGAGCTAGGGTTTTTGTGACTTGTGTGTGTGTTATGATTTGCAACAATTGAGAAAAACAAGTCCCTAAGGAGTGTTTGTTTGTGTATAAGGGGAGTGGGCCGAGCCCACTCGGTTGCCCTATGGTGTCCGATTACAAGGTGTGGCCCAAATGGGCTTGTGCGATCAGTTCGTGTTGTGCGGTTCGGTTCACGTATCATGCACACAAATTACACATAGCATTCATATAACATATCATGTATTCATTCAAGTAATATAGTTCACGTGAGCATATAACGTTACACAGGATAAGTCTAGAGTACGGGTTGTCACACCGTTGCCGGGGAGTAGTGCGCAACGTGTGTCAGTTTATTAGTTTTGTTTTGTTGTTTTCGGGTTTACGCTGGTTGTGTTTTAGTGTGCAGGTACTTCAGGCGTATGCATACTAGGGGCTCTCACAGGTCATCACCGCTATTGTTTGATCCGGAAATTGAAAGAACGCTAAGACAAAACAGAGTTTTAGTACGAGAAAACAAGATCATTGGTTCACCCACTTCACCCATCACACCGAGAAACATCATGGCTGATTCACAAATTCTTCCTACAACGGGTCAAACGACCTCATCCTTTATACCTACTTCCACCCAACCATCACCAAACACCACATTACCTAATACCACCGCCGAATTCACACCATCCAATGTCACCCAACCAATCACCACTCAAGCTGAACCCGCCATCACCTACAACCCATCCACCACAATCCCACCATTATCCCACTTCTTTCCCCCAACTACGGGTCAATCATCATCCACTTTCACAATTGCACCAAATTCAACTATTGTGCATACTACTTCATCTTTTAGACCACAACAACAACAATCGGGTTTTCAGTATTCGACCCTTCCATTTGGGCAAACTTCGGGAATCCAAGGAGATGGTTATGATGAAGGGTTTGAAGAATTTGAGGGTTACGATGAGGATGGATATTTTTATGGAGGTTATGGTGATCAAGGGGAGTTTGGGTATGTGCAAAGTCAATCTCAAGGGATGACAAGTGTTGGTGGAATGCCACAACAACAACTTATACCACAACACATTCGGCCAAGACCACAAGGGCCACCAATGCAACAACCTATTCCATTGCAACAAGTCCGGCCACAACATGTACAACCACAATTTCAAAGACCACCTCAACGCCCACCTATGCGACAACAACAGTTTCAACAACCAATCGCACCACAAGGGCAAGTACCAAGGCCAAATGGTCCTATTATTCCAAGAGGTAGGTATGGTGTACCAAGGAGACACCTTAGAGAAAATGTGAGGGGCATCAAAGCACATTTCCGGCCGGTAATCACTCAAAACCCTTCACCGGTAGTCATTCCTCATAATGATCAAGGGCGAACATTTGAAGTAAGAACCAACTCTTTGCAAAGTTTACCAAAGTACAAGGGGTTAGCAACGGAGGAGCCTTACTTTCATTTAGAGGCTTATGATTCGATTTGCAACACTCTTGGGAGTCAAGGGTTTTCGGCCGACGATATCAAAGTGGTATTATTCCAATTTTCTTTGGAAGATAAGGCGAAGAAGTGGTTTTACACGTTACCTTCGGCATCCATATATACATGGGGGGAGATGCAACAAACTTTCTTGGATGAGTTTTACACCGCCCAAAAGACCAACGATGCAAGAAAGGGGTTGAGAAGCTTCCAACAACAACATGGTGAGATGTTTCATGAGGCATTCGAGCATTTCAATATGATGATTAAAAATTGCCCTCACCATGGAATTGAATTGTGGGAGTTGATGAATGCCTTTCACGAGGGGTTGAGTGCCGAAGATGCACGTGATTTGATGTCTATTACCGGTGGGACTTTTGGAACAAATTATGAGAACGATGATTGGGAGTTCTTGGAAAGCATGGCAACTACATCAAAGAGGAAAGCTCAAGCTTCAAGAAGAGCCCGACCGACAACTACCCGAACTCAAGTGCATGCCATAGATGATGGTAATGTTCAAACCACTAACCAAATTTATGATGTTTGTGCTTTGTGTAATGAAATAGGTCATGCGGCTGAAAATTGCCAAGGGATGTTGGAAGGGCAATACGAGGAGGTCCATGCGGTTCAAGGTCAAGGTCAAGGAGGAGGTGGTAGGAGTTACAACAACATGAACTCTAATACCTACCATCCCGGGTTGAGGAACCACCCGAATTTTCGGTACGGGAATCCTTCAAATCAAGCAAACCCGAATTTTCAAGGTAGCCAAGGTAACTTTGGTTCACGCCAATCTTACAATAACCAAGGTGGATATCGAGGCGGAAATAACCAAGGTTATCAAAAACAATACCAAACGGGTCAAGAACAAGGGGGGTCTTCGGGTGGAAACGAGATGATGGAGATGCTAAAGAGTATGCAAATGGAGATGCAAAAAACGGAACCAACTTGATGAAGTTCGAATGCAAAAGGACGAGGTTCGTGATAAAAGCATCCAATCACTAACAACCCAAATGGGTCAATTAGCAACCGATGTGGCGGAGTTGAAGAAAGGCAAGGGTCAACTTCCAAGCGATACTAAGGTAAACCCTTCACATGGTTCGTCACGAGGTAATGTTAATATTAATCATGTTAGTGTTTTGAGAAGTGGAAAAGAGTTCAAAGCCAATTTGTCACCCAAATTGGTTGAGGGGGTAGTTGAAGATGTCACGGGTAATGAAAGTGATGATGAAGTTTCACCGGTTAAACCAAAAGAAACAATTGTTAAAAAACCGGGTTTGGGTGAAAATGAAAATAATGAAAAAGTTGAGGGTGAACCGAGTCAAGTCCCGTTTCCATCGGCCTTACTTGACCCGGGAAAGAAAAATTTTATCGTGTCGAGAGGTCCTCAAAAAGAGGAGATGTGGGACATGTTTAAACAAGTGAAAATAAATCTCCCACTTCTCGATGCAATAAAACAAGTCCCCGCTTATGCAAAATTCTTAAAAGAATTATGTACACAAAAAAGGCAAAACAAAAAGAAAGTGCCTAAGCGGGTGGATTTAACCGGGCAAGTGAGTGCGGTTTTAAATGGGGAGCTTCCTCCTAAGCTCCAAGATTCGGGCACGCCATTGATTAATGTACAAGTTGGAAATTTTCAAATGGCTAAGGCGTTGCTAGATCTTGGAGCCGGGGTTAATATTTTACCGGGGGGCTTATATGACCAATATGACTTTGGTCCGTTAGCAAGGGTGGAGACAACGGTTGTTTTGGCCGATTTGTCTCATAAGCTACCTCGGGGTATGGTTCAAAATGTAATTGTGAAAATTGATGAGTTTTATTACCCGGTTGACTTTTTAGTCTTGGATTACTCATCGGCGGACCCTAAGCAACAACAAAATATAATTTTGGGTCGGCTGTTTTTAAGCACCGCACATGCTATTATTGATTGTAGATTTGGTACAGTTGATATGGCTTTTGGAAATAGAAAAATGCGTTTGAATGTTTTTACTAACAATTCTAATGCTAACGGTGTTGATGAGTGTTTCATGGCAGATATAGTTGACGGATGCAACCCGCATGAGTATGAGGAGGATGGTTTGGATATTTGCCTGTGTGATTTTTCTGAACAGGTACATGCTTATGCACTCCGGGTTGAAGAGGAAAAGCAAGACGCGATGGCATTGAAAGAAGGTAGACCGCCATGGACTCATCAATTTGAAGGTTTACCGGTGGAGATTGATTCGGGTACGAAACCATCCTTAGAGGAACCACCAAAGTTGGAGCTCAAAGACTTGCCTAGCCACTTGAAGTATGTGTTTTTAGGGGATAATGACACCTTACCGGTCATTATTGCCTCTAATTTGGAGTTGGCACAAGAGCAAGCACTGATGGAGGTCTTAAAAGAGAACAAGGGAGCTATTGGATGGACGATTGCCGACCTCAAAGGAATTAGTCCATCCATTGTCATGCATAAAATCATTACCACTGAAGATGCAAAGCCGACACGAGAGGCTCAAAGGCGATTGAATCCGAACCTACGGGAGGTAGTTAAAAAAGAGGTAATTAAATGGTTGGATGCGGGAATTATTTATCCAATTTCGGATAGTGCTTGGGTGAGTCCCACCCAAGTTGTGCCTAAGAAGGCCGGCATTCAAGTAGTCAAGGATGAAAGTGGTGAACAAATTGCCACCCGACCGGTTACCGGGTGGCGTGTATGTATTGACTACCGAAAATTGAATGCCGCCACTTCTAAGGATCATTTCCCGCTACCATTCATTGATCAAATTATTGAAAAACTATCGGGTCAAAAATACTATTGTTTTTTGGATGGGTATTCGGGTTACAACCAAATCGCCATACACCCAGATGACCAACACAAGACCACCTTCACTTGTCCATATGGCACCTTTGCCTTTAGGCGAATGCCATTTGGCTTGTGCAATGCTCCGGCAACCTTCCAACGATGTATGATGAGTATTTTCTCGGACATGGTTGGAGAGTCGCTCGAAGTATTTATGGATGACTTCTCCATTTTTGGCACTACTTTTGATGCTTGCCTCAACGAATTACAAAAGGTTTTAAAAAGGTGCGTTGAGAAAAATCTAGTGCTAAGTTGGGAGAAAAGTCATTTCATGGTGCAAGAGGGCATTGTGTTGGGTCATGTGATTTCTGAAAGAGGGATGGAGGTGGATAAGGAAAAAATACGGGTAATATCATCTTTGCCACCTCCGAAAAATGTTAAGGGTGTAAGGTCATTCTTGGGACACGCGGGTTTTTATAGACGTTTCATTAAGGGTTTTAGTGTTATCACCAAACCCTTATGCAACTTATTATTGAAAGATGTCCCATTTGATTTTACTAACGAGTGTATGCAAGCTTTCACTGTTTTGAAGGAACACTTGGTCAAGGCTCCTATTTTGCAACCACCAGATTGGTCAAAGCCGTTCGAGATAATGTGTGATGCGAGCGACACCACTATTGATGCAGTTTTGGGTCAACGGGTTGACAAGAAACCGGTGGTTATTTACTATGCAAGCAAAACTTTATCCGAAGCGCAACTTAACTACACCACAACCGAGAAGGAATTACTAGCGGTGGTGTATGCTTTGGATAAGTTTCGCTCGTATATTTGGGGGAGCAAAGTGGTGGTTTATTCGGATCATAGCGCGGTCTGGTACTTGATGGAGAAAAAGGACACGAAGCCTCGTTTGATTCGGTGGGTATTATTGTTACAAGAGTTCGATCTAGAAATCTGAGACAAAAAGGGAAGTGAGAATGTAGTAGCGGATCATTTGTCTCGGATTCCGGTGGAAGGGACCGATGACGTGAGTGAAATTAATGAAAGTTTTCCCGACGAGCAACTTTTAGCCGTTTCCACTTTCGTTGCACCGTGGTATGCTCATTATGTCAATTACTTAGCCACGGGTGCCATCCCAAGTCATTGGACAAAAAAGCGTCGACAACAATTCATGGTTCAAGTGAAGCAATACATTTGGGATGAACCGGATCTCTTCAAGATTGGACCGGATCAAGTTATACGAAGGTGTGTGCCCGAAACGGAAGTGTTGGAAATCTTGACTCATGCACATTCGTCCGCTTGTGGGAGTCATTTTAGTGGGCACAAAACAGGCTATCGGGTTCTTTCATGTGGGTTTTATTGGCCCACCATTTTCAAGGATGCAATTGAATTCGCCAGAAATTGTATAAATTGCCAAAAAATGGGTAGTATATCGAAGAGGGATGAGATGCCGTTACAACCGATCTTGGTTGTTGAGATATTTGATGTATGGGGGATAGATTTTATGGGTCTCTTCTCGAATTCGAATGGCTTCTTATACATTTTGGTAGCGGTGGATTATGTCTCGAAGTGGATTGAGGCTATTACAACACGAACGAACGACCATTCGGTTGTTTGTAAATTTGTTCAATCCAACATCTTTTCTCGCTTTGGAATCCCGCGGGTTATTATAAGTGATGGTGGTTCGCATTTCAAGAACTTCAATTTCGGGAAATTATTGAAAAGGTATAGCGTGAATCACCGAGTTGCCACACCTTACCATCCGCAAACAAGTGGACAAGTCGAAGTGTCCAACCGTCAAATCAAAGAGATCCTCATGAAGACGGTAAGAACGGATAGAAAGGATTGGTCGAGCAAGTTAGACGATGCATTGTGGGCATATCGAACGGCCTACAAGACTCCTATTGGCACAACGCCTTACCGGATGGTGTATGGTAAGGGTTGTCACTTGCCAATGGAGTTGGCGCATCGGGCACATTGGGCGATCAAGACGGTCAACGCGGATTATGATGAGGCGGGTAAGTTAAGAAAGTTGCAATTGAGCGAGATAGAAGAGATTCGAGATGAGGCGTATGAATGTGCATCGGCCTATAAAGATAAACTCAAGAAAGTGCATGATGCGAAATTGAGAAAGAAAACACTCGAAGTGGGGCAAAAAGTTTGGTTGTATAACTCAAGGTTGAAGATGTTTGCAGGCAAGCTTAAAAGCAAATGGATGGGTCCGTATGTCATTCGGAGAGTTGGGAGATTTGGTGATGTAGACATCCAAGACGAGCAAACATTGAAACAACAAACAGTGAACGGTCACCGCTTGAAGCCGTACTTGGAGGGGAATGACATCAACAACTTGGAGCTGGACGAAGCGGGTTACATCTTGCGCCCGGTCGATGAGGAACAACCATGAGAGGCCCAGGTTTGGTAGTGTACATAGTAGTATTTTGTTTTGTTTTGTTTTGTATAATTTGCACAATTGTCATAGTTCCTCGAAATCCGTGTTTGAAACAAGTGTGGGGATGTTCGGGTCACGAATTACTCTAACATTGTGTTGAGCACAACACGGGATTTTTGAGGGGGTAGGGTAATTTTTACAAGTTTTTGAAAAAGTTAAAAAAAAAATCGAAAAAATTGAAAATCATAAAATAATGATACCTTAAAACAGCATTTTACATGAATCAGGATCGCCCAGTATCCACCGTAATTTACGGTTCTACCGTAATTTACGGTGGAAAGGATATATTGTTGGTCTTTACGGTAAAATTCTACTGATTTACGGTAAAATTTCATGTTCAGTTTTCACCGTAATTTACGGTCATACCGTAATTTACGGTATAGGTCTCCTGTTTTACGGTGAAGATTGGTGATTCAGGTCTCACCGTAAATTACGGTGAGACCGTAATTTACGGTGCGGAGAAAATTCATGTCCGTCGTTTGGG
Organism: Helianthus annuus; assembly: GCF_002127325.2. Taxonomy (NCBI): domain Eukaryota; kingdom Viridiplantae; phylum Streptophyta; class Magnoliopsida; order Asterales; family Asteraceae; genus Helianthus; species Helianthus annuus. Next base: position 94,383,362 of record NC_035442.2, read on the forward strand.
GTTCCGGTTTATACATAGAAAAAAAATAATAATAAAACGCAAAACCACGAGAGTTAACCCCAGCCACACATACCCTTTGCACTCTACATTCTATCTATCAACATCATCTCTCTCAAACAAAACCCACAAACCTCCATAGCTCTTCCACCTTCAATTCTCCATAACTCTCTAAATTTTTGTCCAAATCAAGTGAAATTGAAGTCTAACTTGACTAATTTTTCACAAGCTTGTCGATTGTGAGGAGAGATTTCCGAGAAAACGCAATTTTAGGGTCCGAATTCTAAACCCTAGTTTGAAAAATTTGGGGGTTTTTAGAGTTTTTGTTTCACAAGCACGTGTGCATCTTCAAACAAAGGTATGAATGCTTATTTGTTGTATTTTGATGCTACATTGTGAAAAGTAAGGTGATTTAGGTTACTTGCTCTTACCCACTTGCTTGTTTGTAGATATGATTATGAAATTGGTTATTTGAACATGGTTTTGGTTGTAGATGTAGAATTTGTGGTTAAAGTAGTGAACTTTTGGGGATATCTACATTGTAGAGACACCATGCCCGATTGTTGAAAAATTCTTGATATACTTTTGGTTCACTAACATCTACAACCATGATAACAAGCAAGTGTGGGGATGTTTTGGAAAAGAGGGTTTAATTTTGTGTTTGCTTTTGTTGATTGTCTAATGTGTGCAGGAAATGGCTAAAACGAAAGAACAAGCGGGATCGAGTTCATCGTCATCAAAAGGCAAAGGCAAACAAAAGGAACAACTAAGGAAAAGGCAATATATGGGTCGCGTTAGTGAAAGCGAAAGTGAAGGCGAAGAAGAAATGGAGTTAGATCCGAGTGATAAGCCGGTGTGGAACTCGGGTTCTTTGGATGATTAACCCGAGGAGTGGCAACCGACACTTTACCACGACTGCATGAATAAGCTTAAGAACAAGGCAGCCGCTTTCATTTGTGAACGAGAAGTTAATGAGGCTCAGTTTGGCCAGTTCGGGGTGTTTGCTAAATTTAGCGCTCTAGGTTGGGAAGGGGCGCTTAAATGCTTCGATAAGGACAAGAGTAACCTGTTCATGACGGAGATACAAGAATGGATGGCAACCTTGAAATGTTATAATTTTACAAGCCGTCACAGATGAAGTTGATTGGAGAGGTACACGGGGTACCGGTGGAGATGTCATTTGACACACTGAAGAAGCTTGGGAAGTATGACAGTCTCCCGGCTCGTGAGTACATGGTTCCCACACTCGATGACCTCTTGCTTAAACCGGAAAAACATGTTCGATGGAATGATATGTTGGCAGCATTGTTTTTACCCGGTAGATACAGTGGTATTTTATACCGGAAGAATTTGAAGATAGAAGCTAAATTGTTGCATACAATCTGTCTTCTCAATGTCATTCCAAGAAGGGGAGACAAAGAACAGGTGAGGTTTCCGGAGGTACCCATTCTTTATTCGTTAATGCATGGGGCTCCACGTTTCCCGATACGTTATCTTATCATGAACCACTTATGGATCTGCCGGAATAAGTATGGAAGAGACATCGTCCCGTATTGTCGAATAATTACGGGATTGATGAAACAACAGAAGGCGATAAGATCTGAAGATCGGGGAGCAACAAAAAGGCACCAGCGTTATCATAAGTTGAAGTCTGAAGGTCAAAGGTGGAGGGCATTAAAGTTGGGTGCACGAGATTTGTTACCGGGAGAGCCGGACGAGCCAGTAAGCGATGCAGAAGCAGTTCCGAGTGGAGATGAGGACTATGCGGACGAGCCGCATGGTGGTGAAAATGTTGGTCAAGGGGGTTATGGTGGAGGTCACGGTGGTATGTTTTACGACTATGCGCAACAAACTTATGAGTCGGGTTGGGCTTATCATGGTACAATGCAAGAAGTGATTGAAAGTCAACATCCTCCGGCATCTATTTTTGATACATGGTCGGGGTCGGAGAGGACGTTGTACGATCAAAACACGAGGAATAGTGCAAGTATAGAGCGGTCGTTAAAACATAGCTTTGATCGCCAAGAGTCGTGGAACCGCACATTGGTGTATTCCCGAGAGGTGGAAACGAATAATAGATATCATGACGATCAAGCGAGGAGGATGCATGCAGATTGGCATGCCGGAAGGTCGGTTGTTGAGGATCCACAACATGTGGATTATGCCTCATTACCGCCTTATGACGGTAGTGTCTCATATCCGACTCCACCACTTCACCATTCTCAATGGCTTGACCCGAGGCAGCAAGAGGGAGCCCAACAACAAGGAGGGAGTAGCAGCGGCGCGTTTGGATTCGGAGAATGGAATGACATGATGTAATCCATTTTTGGACCTCCAGGACCGCGCTACTATTAGTCAGGTGGTGTTCTCTCTTTTGTATAATTTGTGCATAGTTTTAGTTTTATTTTGTTTATGGTTGGGTGGTAGGGTGGTGTAGGATTGTGTTTTGATTGGGTTGGTGTTTGTTGGTGGTGTTGTGTGTTAAAAGCATAAAAAAAATATAAAATGAAAAATACAAAAAGAAATTTGGGGTTTGAGTGTTTGAGCTAATATTGATGTTGAATGAGTTTAGTGATCAAAGCCTCCCAAAGCCATACATTGGGGTCAATGTATCCCAAGTGTGGGGATGGGGGGAATTTTTGAAGTTTTTTAAAAATTTTGAGCCAAGTGAAACGATGTGAGAATTTGAACGCCCTAATTTAGCCCCAAATAATGCACTGGCAACCCTTAATACTTTTTTTCATTCTTGGTGAGAATTGTAGCCACACTTGTATATAAATAATGCTTATCTTTGATGAGAGTGGCTACGGGTGGGGGTACATTAGAACTTGTGCTTGAATGCGATTTGAGTCCTTAGTTAGACATGAATGTAGAAAGGATAAGGGCATTTAGGTAGCCTCGTCGTTGGTGTGAGCGAGTGTGGGATTTGGGGGGTTTGACCTCATAAGTATATATATGAGCATGGTAGTGAGAGGGGCGGGGGTTTGGACATTTAGTTGCCCATTTTGTGCCTTAAAAGCCTATCATTTGTTACCCCTAGCTACTTACCTAAAAATTTACCCAACTTGACCTGGTTTTATAGGGATTAGTGATTGTTTAGTAGTATGTAATGTTATTTGATGTTATGTTGAAAGTATTATGTTTGAAAAAAAGGGGGGGGGATGATGTTTAGTTATCTTGTATATAGTAGTTTAGTTTGGTAGATCTTTGTTAGTTTATTTGTGTAATAAAAAGACCGGGTCAAGTTTTTGCTACTTCATATATATTCCATTTCCTACCCATACACCTAGCCACGTTACAACCTTGAAAGTCCCTTTGATTTGCATTCATGTTTGGATCTTATAGGAGAAGGATCGATTTAGGTACAAGCCTATGATTGTGCAACCACCCGTTTGCCTATTGTGTGTCTAGCTTATCTTTGCTAGTATTCAATTGTAGCCGAGAGGAGAGATTTAGAGAGGGGTGCATTGTTTTGGGTGTTAAAAAGGGGTTACTAAAAGGATTGCTTGTTTTTGCTTGGTTTACATTGATCACTTGTTTTGAAATTGAATTGATGAGTTGCTTGGGACAAGCAACGGTTAAGTGTGGGGATGTGACGGGTGGTCCATAGGACAACCCTTAATCATGTTAAAGGATGAAATAATCCTTCACTTAATCGTGTAATTATCTTGAATTAGATAACTACCGTTGCTTATTTTCAGGTACGGCTTGGAGGCTAAAAGATGGATTAAATGCAGCTTTGGAGAGTTTGGAGATGAATGGGTCGAGCGTGGAACAAGAGATGAAACAAAGAAGAACATTCAGGTCACTACCGTAAATTACGGTGTGGACCTGAGAATCAATTAGTGGCCACCGTAAATCAGTCTCTTGCTACCATAAACAAATCAAGTCCACCGTAAATTACGGTGGAGCCGTAATTTACGGTGGCGACTGCGATCCAAGTTGTAACTGCCTCATTTATGCAGTTTTATGATGTCTTTTCAAGTGTTCTCATCATTGGACGGTTTTGGGACTCACTAGGGGCGAATTTTGGCTGTCTTGCTTGGTTTTGAACAATTGCTATCATTCGGTTTGTAATTTCGATTCGCATGAACATTGGATTTGCTATTATGATGATTTACCAAGCCATGTCCGGCTAAACTCTTCGGTGATCATCTTAGGTGAATGTTTCTATTAAACTTTTGTGTGTTATTTCTGAATTTCTAGAATGATAACTTGCGTTGCTCGAATATCATGGTGTATGTTTAATTGCTTGTAATTTGTCAATCGATATTGCAATTTCTAGTCTCATTCTTACGTTCTTGGTGCCGTTGGCAATCGAGATATCACGTGAAGGGTTAGGGTTGGTTATTGATTAATTGGTCATCGGGAAACAACCTCGCATTTATATAATCCGAGTACTTTGTCCCCTTTTATCACAACAATTATCTATACACGAGTTATGTCTATGTAACTCTTTCTAGTTGGAATTACACACAATTGTTTAGAGAAACTGAATCCTAAGATGGTCATTGTTCTCTCCTAATTTGTTTTACAACCAACATTTGATTTGCAACTAGTTTTTAATTTAGTATTCTAAAATAACAATCCAAACCATTGATCTTTATTTTTCTGCAAAGTAGATTAATTGTAGTTTAAGTGCAAAGCTATACAATCGACATACCTTCCACATACTCCCTGAGTTCGATACCCTCTTACCACTATCTATAGTTGTTTTGGGGATTAAATTTGCGTGACCCACAATAAGCACGTCAGTGGCCACATCCAAGTTGGGAATGTCCAAGGATTCTTTACTAAATTTGGTTATATAATCCCTTAATGATTCATTATGACCCTGAGTTATCCTATATAAATCACTAGTCAATCGTTCAAATTTTTTGCTACAAGAAAATTGATTATTGAATAAGTTAACTAAATTAGCAAACGAAGTAATAGAGTAGGGGGAAGACTTAGCAGCCATTTAAGAGCTGATCCAGTAAGAGTGGATCCAAATCCCTTGCATAGGCATGCTTCCTTTAACCTTTTCGGAATTGGATTGATCTCCATCCTCTCCCTGTATTATGCTATGTGTTCCTCAGGATCCAATGTACCATCATACAGCTTCATAGTAGGAATATGGAATCTTTTGGGTATCTCAGCATCACAAATTGGTGGTGCAAAACGAGATACCTTATGGCTTCCATCTGCAATCTCCGGGATAGGTTTGACTACCCCTGGAACACTTAAAATCATATCCTTCAGTTTCTGCAGTTCTCTGGCCATAGCATGGTTGATACCTGTATCCTGCATAAATCCATGGTTAGTGGTAAGAGAATTATTAAAAGTGTTACCTCCCATCGGGTTCAAGTTAGGAACACTGGATGTGAATCCATATTGCTGGGATTCCGGGATAATGGAGGGACCAGTGGAAGCAATGGTCTGCATTGGAATAAAATCTCCTTGATGGACATCTGAACTTCCTGTCTGCAAACTTTTCGAGGATCCTGGCATCTGGAGGGATCCTTGAAACTGGGATGATCCTGGAACGAGAGAGGATCCTTGACCCTGGGATAATCCTGGAACAAAGGAGGATCCTCGAACCTGGGATGATCCTGGAACAAAGGAGGATCCTCGAACCTGGGATGATTGTGGAACAAAGGAGGATCCTAGAACCTGCTGTGCTCCTGAGTAGGCTCCTGAATTCATGAAGGGTCCCATATGCTGAGTATAGGATCCTGGCGGCTGGAAATATGATCCTGATGCCTGAGTCACTATTGCCGAGTCGAGGTGCACTCCTTTTGGTCCACCTATATGTTGAATGTCTGGGACCTCTGATGGCTGAGAAGTAATCATCGGAGTATCAAAATTCAAGGATTTGGGCATCAGTGGGGAATGATCCTCTGCCGATTTCTTTTGCCTTTTGAGATCTCCGATTTCCTTGAGGATCCTGTCATTAGTTTCATCCTGCTGCTGCATACGGTCCCTCATCTGCAAAATCAAAGTAAATATATCACTAGTACTGGGAGCAGAAGAAGTTAGAGCAGAAGAAGATGAAGGTTTAGAGAAGATAGGAGTTGGTCTCTTCTCAGCATTTTTCTGAGATCCAGCTGGTGGTGGAGGCAAAGGTGGAACGCCCTTGGATGAATTGACTGTAGACATCGCGGTGGAGATATTCTTCAACGATGAAGCCATGCCACACTCCGGAATGATCACCAACAGAAAAACTTTCTTATGAATGAAGCACCAATCGCCCCACGGTGGGCGCCAAACTATTTTGGTCAAAAATCACACCAGGATAATGCAACCAAACTCTTTGTAAACGGGGAATGATGCTTGGTATGATGAACAAAGATAAGGATCACTTAAATGTAAACTGCACAAGTGACACAAAGATTTATACGAGGAAAAAGCCCTTGATCAATGAATGACCTCCGGCATAAAAAACCTTGGGTGATGGAAACTACCGATCACCAAACTTCAATATAACAAACAATGTTTACAACTTCGGATGGTAACGAGCTAGGTACAAGGATCACTATAGTATCGTATGCTAGAGCGTGTGAGAAATGTGTTGCGTCTTCCAAATGCTGAAGAGTGCCCTTTATATAAGTGTGTGGTCGTATTTTAGGCAAGTCACCTACTAATAGCTCGTTACCCCTTTAGAAATAGAAGTAAATTTAGCCTAACTAATTGCCCGTAAATTGTGCTAAGTTTCCATACTCTCCATAACGTCTATTTTTGGTTATGCATGTGCGAAATTAGCGTGACAGATTCCTTGATAACGTTGCTAAGACCAGGTCCAACTCGTAATTCCTGCAAAACAATATTAAATTCAAAGAGAGCAATCGTTAGTATGAGGATCCTTAGGATGATCCATGATCCTGATCCTGAAGCTCTTCTGAGGATCACTATCTGCCAAAGAAACAAGGATCACTTGTTAGGATATCATGTAAGGATCATAGGTCATTAAAATCCTGCCCTAACAATTACCCCCAAAATATAAGGAGTAATTATGTGATATTAACGAGTTATATTTTGCCGGATCTTATCTATAACTAACTCAACGGATATATAGCCGTTAAGAATGAACTATCTGTTGCGATCTGACGTCATGGAGGTGACAGCCCTGCACAAATCATGACTATAAATAGAGATAGGGATAGGATCGTTTGCATTTAAATTCAAGAACTCTTCCCTTTATAACCGCGACCAGAGGATTGAACAGGTATTCCCCTTTATCTTCTCTCTTGCTTGCTCTGTTTTTCTTTCTCTTTCCATCGTTCTGTAAAAAATGTTGCTCCGGAACTCTCCCAGCAAGGATCCTAAGAACAGCCCCTTGAAGGGTCAAGGGATCATCAAGGATTCCCCCACCGAGAGGTGTTGTTTTACCGACCCACAAATCGATAAAATCCGTCATTACTTTCCGGCGAACACCCTTTTTAAGTCTTTTAGCCCTACCGCTTTGAGTGATTACATCTCTGAGACTTGGGTAGCTTTCCCGGTCACTCCTTTCATGATAGGATATTCGTATCCTTTCCCTCAGTTCACCGAATCCTTTTTCTCCCTTACCGGCATCAGCTATATCCACGCTATGCCGATGATCTGGAGGGTGTTATACACCCTTGAAAGGATCATCGAACAAGAAGGGATTGACCTCGGCATGGCGGAGTTGGCTGAGATGTATGATCTCACAACTTTTGGATCCCACCGATACTTGTTCAAACGAAAAGCTGGAGAAGAGCACCCTGTTCTCAAAGTTACCAAAAATGACATGAACTGGAAGCGGCGGATCTTTTTTGTAAGGAGAGATACCATCCCTGATGGGAAGGATTTGCCCAAGAAGTGGGCTACCCATGGTAGGATAGAGGATCCTGGAAGGATCACCATAGAACTTATTCCTTAGTATAAGGATCACTGATATTCTCTTGTTTATTGTGCAGCTATATCCATTTCTCATCTTAGGTTGACTCCTGCTGCAAAAGAGAGACTCTTGGCCTTTAAGAAGCTTGATCCTGAAATAAGGACTTTCCAGGTTACCACCCAGGATTCTCAGGAAGTATCCTCTGCCTTTGCCACAATGTCAAGTAAGTATCCTTATTTAAAAAGTAATTCTATGCGGGAATTCGAATTAAGTTATATTACTTATCTTATTTTGGTTGTGTAGGTGCTGGGAAATCCTCTAAGTCTGCTTCGAAGTTCAGCATCGATGATCTTACTAATGTCAAATCCTCAATGAAGAAGACTCCTGCTAGCCCAAGTGCTTCCGTCCCCAAGGCGCCTGTCAGAGGGAAAGGAGGCAAGAAGAGAAAGGCCTCTGAAGCCGAGGATCTTCAAGGTCTGCCCCTGCTCCGCCAACAGTTTCTGGACTACTTCAACGAGGCAAGGATCACTGCCCCTGCTTGTGTATCCTTACAGTTGTGAGGATTGATTGTTTCTGATATTATGCCTTGTCTTCCTTGCAGAAATTTGCTGAGATAGAGACGTATGTTGGCCACGTCGAGGATCAGGACCGCCAGATTGCTGACCTCCAACAAGTTGCTGTGTTGAAGGATCTCAAGATAGCTGATCTTAAGAAGGAGCTCCGAGCCACCAAGGATGATGCTGCCAAGATGCTGATCAACTTTGACTATGAGAAGCATGAGTTCACCCAAGATGCCAAGGTCTCTGCTGCAATAGCTATGTACAAGATCCAGCTGCAAATGGCTATGGAGGCTCAGGATCCTACTTTCGACAGGAGCACATGGGACGTGGAGGGCTGGAAGGCGAGGCTGGCAAAGCTGGAGGATGATGAAGAGGCTGAGGAGATCCCGATGCTTGAGGGTGGAGGCGCTGGCAAGGATCATGGTGGAGAGGCAAGTGGAGCCGGTGGTGATGGTGCAGCGAAGGATTGAGCTGCAAGATTGGGCAATGATGGAAATTTCGAGACTTAGCCGGAGCCCAATTTTTTTTGTTTGGTGGTTGTTTTTTTGTGGTTGTGATGTTTTAAAACAATTATGGTCTGTATTTGAACAATAGGTTTAGGGTTGAGGATCTAGGATCCTGTGAACAATAGGTAGGATTACATATGGTGGAGGGATCCTCTGTTTGGGGGATGAAGCTATTGTGATCTTGCCGCCTTTAATTTCCTGCACTTGCTATAACCGCATAAACAATGGACACCCTTTGCCAACCCATGTGGACGGGCCACGTTTTGCTGGTAGAAATGTGGGTTGGCAATTTTGACAACTTAAAAAGGGGTTAAATATTTAATGAATAAAACTTTTAACTTTTGACTTATCCTGTGATGTTATCCTTGTATATCTTTTAAACTTTCAATTGTTTTGATTTATACTTGTCTGAGTAAGAAAAGTTAAGCAAATTATGTTTAAGAAATTTAGGATATGATCCTGGATCAAATATCCTATAATCGAAAATTTTCAAAGTAGTTTATTTTAAGGATCATAGGTTCAGTTGTCAAAGTATATGGGTTATTCAAATAAATAATGAATAGAATCAAAACAGTTAAGGATCATACCTAAGAATCCAAGTTAGGATCCTAACCTTTAATCAGGATAACCATAAGAAAAACTTTTAATGGATAATAAGGATTGAGGATCCTTAATTGTTTAACTTCGAAAACCTGAAAATAGAATATAGCTTGGGACTAAGCCAATATAAAAGACAAATTAGTAACTGGGGACAAGCCCAAAGGATAACTGGGGACAAGCCCAAAGGATCACTGGGGACAAGCCCAAAGGATAACTGGGGACAAGCCCAAAGATCATAGGTGAACTGGAGTATGGCCCTTACTGGCGACTATCCAAACGTGGTGACATGATAATGCCAAAACCTTAGCTAACGTGAAAACGTTAGAAACCTTAGGAACGGATGTATGGTACGTCTACCATTATACGTAGGATCCTGGGTATAGCCAGTACGATGGAATTATCAGCCCCTAAAGCGAGTACTGGTCCCAAAGACTTCTGAAGTTGGGAATGTCCAAGGATTCTATACTAAATTTGGTTATATAATCCCTTAATGATTCATTATGACCCTGAGTTATCCTATATAAATCACTAGTCAATCATTCAAATTTTCTGCTACAAGAAAATTGATTATTGAATAAGTTAACTAAATTAGCAAACGAAGTAATAGAATAAGGGGGAAGACTTAGCAGCCATTTAAGAGCTGATCCAGTAAGAGTGGATCCAAATCCCTTGCATAGGCATGCTTCCTTAACCTTTCCGGAATTGGATTGATCTCCATCCTCTCCCTGTATTATGCTACGTGTTCCTCAGGATCCGTTGTACCATCATACAGCTTCATAGTAGGAATATGGAATCTTTTGGGTATCTCAGCATCACAAATTGGTGGTGCAAAACGAGATACCTTATTGCTTCCATCTGCAATCTCCGGGATAGGTTTGACTACCCCTGGAACACTTGAAATCATATCCTTCAGTTTCTGCAGTTCTCTGGCCATAGCATGGTTGATACCTGTATCCTGCATGAATCCATGGTTAGTGGTAAGAGAATTATTAAAAGTGTTACCTCCCATCGGGTTCAAGTTAGGAACACTGGATGTGAATCCATATTGCTGGGATTCCGGGATAATGGAGGGACCAGTGGAAGCAATGGTCTGCATTGGAATAAAATCTCCTTGATGGACATCTGAACTTCCTGTCTGCAAACTTTTCGAGGATCCTGGCATCTGGAGGGATCCTTGAAACTGGGATGATCCTGGAACGAGAGAGGATCCTTGACCCTGGGATAATCCTGGAACAAAGGAGGATCCTCGAACCTGGGATGATCCTGGAACAAAGGAGGATCCTCGAACCTGGGATGATCCTGGAACAAAGGAGGATCCTCGAACCTGGGATGATCCTGGAACAAAGGAGGATCCTAGAACCTGCTGTGCTCCTGAGTAGGCTCCTGAATTCATGAAGGGTCCCATATGCTGAGTATAGGATCCTGGCGGCTGGAAATATGATCCTGATGCCTGAGTCACTATTGCCGAGTCGAGGTGCACTCCTTTTGGTCCACCTATATGTTGAATGTCTGGGACCTCTGATGGCTGAGAAGTAATCATCGGAGTATCAAAATTCAAGGATTTGGGCATCAGTGGGGAATGATCCTCTGCCGATTTCTTTTGCCTTTTGAGATCTCCGATTTCCTTGAGGATCCTGTCATTAGTTTCATCCTGCTGCTGCATACGATCCCTCATCTACAAAATCAAAGTAAATATATCACTAGTACTGGGAGCAGAAGAAGTTAGAGCAGAAGAAGATGAAGGTTTAGAGAAGATAGGAGTTGGTCTCTTCTCAGCATTTTTCTGAGATCCAGCTGGTGGTGGAGGCAAAGGTGGAACGCCCTTGGATGAATTGACTGTAGATATCGCGGTGGAGATATTCTTCAACGATGAAGCCATGCCACACTCCGGAATGATCACCAACAGAAAAACTTTCTTATGAATGAAGCACCAATCGCCCCACGGTGGGCACCAAACTGTTTTGGTCAAAAATCACACCAGGATAATGCAACCAAACTCTTTGTAAACAGGGAATGATGCTTGGTATGATGAACAAAGATAAGGATCACTTAAATGTAAACTACACAAGTGACACAAAGATTTATACGAGGAAAAAGCCCTTGATCAATGAATGACCTCCGGCATAAAAAACCTCGGGTGATGGAAACTACCGATCACCAAACTTCAATATAACAAACAATGGTTACAACTTCGGATGGTAACGAGCTAGGTACAAGGATCACTATAGTATCGTATGCTAGAGCGTGTGAGAAATGTGTTGTGTCTTCCAAATGCTGAAGAGTGCCCTTTATATAAGTGTGTGGTCATATTTTAGGCAAGTCACCTAACTACTAGCTCGTTACCCCTTTAGAAATAGAAGTAAATTTAGCCTAACTAATTGCCCGTAAATTGTGCTAAGTTTCCATACTCTCTATAACGTCTATTTTTGGTTATGCATGTGCGAAATTAGCGTGACAGATTCCTTGATAACGTTGCTAAGACCAGGTCCAACTCGTAATTACTGCAAAACAATATTAAATTCAAAGAGAGCAATCATTAGTATGAGGATCCTTAGGATGATCCATGATCCTGATCTTGAAGCTCTTCTGAGGATCACTATCTGCCAAAGAAACAAGGATCACTTGTTAGGATATCATGTAAGGATCATAGGTCATTAAAATCCTGCCCTAACAGTCACCATGTATCCTAAGAATTTACCTGCTTTAACACCAAAGTGACATTTTGAAGGATTAAGTTTCATGTTATACTCCAAGTCCCTTAGGTGATCCTCAGCTTTTACGGATTTTACCACCATATCATCTATGTAAACCTCCATAGTTTGTCCAATCTGATCCTTGAACATCATATTCACCAGCCTTTGATAGGTTGCACCTGCATTCCTTAATCCAAACGGCATAGCAATATAACAATATATACCGGTTGGAGTCATGAAGGCCGTGTCCTCCTGATCAGATGGTTCCATCTGAATTTGTTGAAATCCAGATGAAGCATCCATAAAAGTCAACAGTTCATGACCCGCCGTTGCATCCACCATGGAGTCAATGTGGGGTAATAGGAAAGGATCCTTGGGACATGCCTTATTTAAATCTGTGAAATCGAAACATACCCTCCACTTTCCATTTTTCTTTTGAACAACAACCACATTGGCCAACCATCTTGGATACTTGACCTCTCTAATCATACCTGCCCGGAGCAATTTCTCTACCTCTTCCTGGATAATGGCATTTCTTTCCGGTGCAAACTTCCTCCTTTTTTGATGGATTGGTTTGAATGACCTGTCAATGCCAAGTTTATGTGTGATAATATCCTTAGATATACCTGTCGTATCCTCATGCTTCCATGCAAAGGTAGTTTGCCTCCTTTTGAGGAAGGATACGAGGTCCTCTTTCATTTTGCCAAGGATCCCTGATCCGATATAAATTTTGGATTCAGGATCATCAGGATCCATGAGGATTTCTACCACATCCTGCTCTCTTGCCTCCAAGACATCCGTCGGAGGATACTTTGATTGCTATTGCTCCCTTGACTTCGGGGTTGGTTTCATCGATGAAGTGTAGCAGTTCTTAGCCTCCTGCTGATCACTATCAATCTTGACTATTCCCCAAGGACTAGGGAGCTTCACACATTGATGGTAGGTAGATGGGACTGCCTTCATATCGTGTATCCAGGGCCTGCCAAGGATAACATTACAACAAGATAAACAGTCAATAACACAAAATTTTTGATAAGAATGTAGGCCTTCGATGTATATTGGGAGTTTAATGTATCCCAGGGTATTCTAAGTTTCGCCACTAAATCCCACGTGCACGGAGGATCTTGGTATGATATTTGATTCGGGGATACCCATCTTCTTTACAACATCAAGCTGGATAATGTTCACTGAGCTTCCTACGTTTATAAGGATCCTGCGGACAAAATGGTTAGAAATGAAAAGAGTAACAACTAAACCATCGTGATGAGGATCCTGGATATCAACACGATCATCCTCATCAAAGGTTATAACTTTTCCTTCGGAGACACTTGATGTTCGAATGGGTCTTTCTCCACTATCCATTTTGGTTTCCTTTGCATGCCTTTTAGCTGCTGAGAAGGATGTGCCACAAATTTCTGATCCTCCAGAAATAAAGTTTATTATTTGTGCATCTGCTGGAGGGGCCGGAGCTTTCTCAGGGATCCTTTCAGGATCCTGAGTCCTTGACTTTTTTCTACCCAGCAATTCTTTTAGATGCCCCTTGCTCAACAAGTATCCAATTTCCTTTCTTAGTGCAATGCATTCTTCTGTGAGATGCCCAAAATCTTTATGGTATGCACACCACTTTGATTTATCTTTGGTTGCAGCTGGTCTGTCATTTTTCCTGGGCCATCTAGCTTTGTCACCTAGATTCTGCATCGCAAGGATTAGTTCATTGTTATCAACAGAAAAACAATATTCAGAAATTGGAGGATAATCCTCATCATCCTCTTCCTGATCAACAGTATGCACGTTCTGGTTATCAGATCTGTTATAGGATCTGAACTTGTTGTTCTTGAATGAGGATCCTTGCTTCTCTTGTTTTGAGGATCCTGCTAATCTCTCTTGGATCCTCTTATCATCCTCTACCCGGATGAACCTGAGTGCCCGGGTTCTTACCTCATCTAGGTTCCTGCATGGTGTCATAACAAGATCATCATAAAACAATGAATCCCTAAGCAATCCCATTTTGAAGGCCTCAACAGCCGTGGCTATATCCAGGTTGGAAATGTCTAAGGATTCTTTACTAAACTTGGTAATGTAATCCCTTAATGATTCATTATGACCCTGGGTTATCCTATATAGATCACTAGTTAATCGTTCAAATTTTCTACTACAAGAAAACTGATTATTAAATAGGTTAACTAGATTAGCAAATGAGGTAATAGAGTAGGGGGGAAGACTTAGCAGCCATTTGAGAGCTGATCCAGTAAGAGTGGATCCGAATCCCTTGCACAGGCATGCTTCCTTTAAACTTTCTGGGATTGGATTGATCTCCATCCTTTCCTTGTATTGTGCTATGTGCTCTTCAAGATCCGTCGAACCATCATACAGCTTCATGGTTGGCACATGGAACCTTTTGGGTATCTCAGCATCACAAATTGGTGGTGCAAAACGAGATATCTTATGGCTTCCATCTGAAATCTCTGGGATAGGCTTGACCACTCCTGGAACACTTGATATCATATCCTTCAACTTTTGCAACCCTCTGGCCATGGCATGGTTGATACCTGTATCCTGCATGAATCCATGGTTAGTGGTAAGAGAATTATTAAGAGTGTTACCTCCCACCTGGTTCAAATTAGGAACACCGGATGTGAACCCATATTGTTGAGACTCTGGAATGACCGAAGGACCAGTAGAAGCAATGGTCTGCATCAGAATAAAATCTCCCTGATGGACATCTGAACTTCCTGTTTGCAAACTCCTTAAGGATCCTGGCATCTGGGAGGATCCTTGAAACTAGGATGATCCTGGAACAAATGAGGATCCTTGAACCTGGGATGATCCTGGAACAAAGGAGGATCCTTGAACCTGGGATGATCCTGGGACAAAGGAGGATCCTTGAACCTGGGATGATCCTAGAACAAAGGACGATCCTTGAACCTGGGATGATCCTGGAACAAAGGAGGATCCTTGAACCTGGGATGATCCTGGAACAAAGGAGGATCCTTGAACCTGGGATGATCCTGGAACAAAGGAGGATCCTTGAACCTGGAATGATCCTGGAACAAAGGAAGATCCTTGAACCTGCTGCGCTCCTGAGTACCCTCCTGAACTCATGAAGGATCCCATATGCTGAGGATAGGATCCTGTTGGCTGGAAATATGAACCTGATGCCTGAGTCACTGTTGTTGATCCGTAGTGCACTCCCTTTGGTCCACCCACATATTGAACATCTGGAACCACTGATGGCTGAGAAGTAATCACCGGAGTATCAAAATTCAAGGATCTGGGCACCAGTGGGGAATGATCCTCTGCCGTTTTCTTTTGTTTATTGAGATCTCCGATTTCTTTGAGAATCCTTTCATTGGTCTTATCCTGTTGCTGTATATGATCCTTCATCTGCAAAATCAAAGTAAACATGTCACTAGTAGTAGGAGTATAAGAAGCAGAAGAAGTTGGAGGTTTGGAGAAAATGGGAGTTGGTTTCTTCTCAGCATTTTTCTGAGATCCAGCAGGTGGTGGAGGCAAAGGTGGAATGCCCTGAGATGAATTGACCGTAGACATTGCAGTAGAGGTATTCTTCAATGATGAAGCCATGTATTTGTATGCAATGAACCGGAATGATCACCAACAGAAAAACTTCTTAGGAATGAAGCACCAATTGCCCCACGGTGGGCGCCAAACTGTTTTGGTCAAAAATCTGATGAGGATAATGCAACCAAACTCTTAGTTATGGGGTATGATGCTTGAAATGAGGAACAATGATAAGGATCACTTCAATGTAAATTGTACAAACGACACGAGAATTTATATGAGGAAAAAGCCCTTGATCAATGAATGATCTCCGGCATAAAAAACCTTGGGTGATGGAAACTACCAATCACCAAGCTCAAATTAATCAATAAATGTTTACAACTTCGGATAGTAACGAGCTAGGTACAAGGATCACTACGGTGAAATGTGTAAAAGTGTGTGAAAACTGTTAAGTGTTTGCCGAATGCTTCAAGAGTGCAGTTGTACGAGACTGTGTGTAGCTGAAAATGGCTAAGTGTTCTAATTACTAGCTCGTCACCCCTTTAAAAATAGAAGTTAACTATGCTAACAAACTATCCGACTTTTGTGCCATGCTCCCACGTTCTCCACAACGTCCATTTCCAGTCAAACGTGTGCGAAATACCCGTGGAATATTCCATAGTAACGTTGCCAAGATCAGGTCAAGCTTGTTACTCCTGCAAAACAATACGAAATTCAAACAAACAATCGTTAGTATGAGGATCCTTAAGGTGATCCATGATCCTGATCCTGAAGCACTTCTGAGGATCACTATCTGTCACAGAAGTAAGGATCATTGTTAGGATAACAAGTAAGGATCACGGGTTATTAGAAAATCCTCCCCTAACACCTACACCTTCGCTGCATCACCACCACCAGCTCCACTAGCTTCACCACCATGATCCTTGCCACTGCTTCCAGCCTCAATCGTCAAGATCTCCACAGCTTCCTCCTCATCGTCCAACTCAGCCAACCTTGCCTTCCAGCCTTCCACATCCCAGGTGCTCCTGTCAAAATCAGGATCCTAAGCTTCCAAGGCCATCTGCAGTTTGGTCTTGTACATCGCTATGGCGGCAGAGACTTTGGCATCCTCGATGATCTCATGCTTTTCATAGTCAGCATTGATCAACACCTTAGCCGTCTCGTTTTTGGCATTCTGGAGATCCTTCTGGAGGTCGGCAATCTTGAGATCCTTAAGCAGTGCAACCTGTTGGAGGTCAGCAATCTTCTTATCCTGATCCTCAACGTTGCCCACGTAATCCTCAATCTCAGCAAATTTCTGTAAAGAGGATAAAGGATAGTTCAAGACCAGGTGATCCTCAAACAAGTAGGATATACAAGCAGGGACGATGATCCTTACCTCATTGAAGTACTCAAGGAATTGTTGGCAGATCAAGGGCAAACCTTGCAGATCCTCAGCTTCAGAGGCTTTTTTTTCTTGCCTCCCCTTCCCTTGGAAGGTGCTTTGGGGATTGAAGCAGTTGGGCTAGCAGGAGTCTTCTTCTTGGAGGATCTGACATTGGCGAGATCAGTGACACTGAATTTGGAGGCAGACTTTGAGGATTTTCCAGCACCTGCACAAACAAAACAAGATAAGTATCCTTATCCTCCTTATATTTAACTGTTTATTAAAATTTTAAACAGGATACTTACTTGACATCGTGACAGAACCTGAGGATGCCTCTTGTGAATCCTGGGTGGTTGTCTTGAATGATCTTATTTCAGGATTGAGTCTTCTAAAGGCAGCAAGCCTCTCTTTGGCAGCAGGAGACAGTTTGAGGTGTGAGACGGTAACAGCTGCATAACAAAGAACAAGAGGGTGTTAGTGATCCTCATACAAAAGGATACTGTCTGGTGATCCTTCTCAGGATCCTCTATCCTACCATGGGTGGCCCATTTTCTTGGTAGATCCTCTCCGTTGGGGATAGTATCTCTTCTGACAAAGAAGAAACGCCGTTTCCAGTTGGTATCGTTCTTGGTGGCTTTAAAGATTGGGTGTTCTTCACCAAGTCTACGTTTGAATAAGTATCGGTGGGATCCAAAGGTAGTGAGATCATAGATCTCGCCCAGCTCTGACATTCCTAGGTCAATCCCCTCCTGCTCAATGATCCTTTCAAGGGTATACAAAACCCTCCAGATCATCGCATGGCTTGGATATAAGAGATGCCAGTAAGAGAGAAGAAGGACTGGGTAAAGGCCGGGAAAGGATAGGTGTATCCTATGGTGAACGGAGTAACAGGGAAGGCAACCCATGCTTCAGAAATGTGATCGCTCAGGGCAGTGGGATCGAAGGATTTAAATACGGTATCTGTAGGGAAGCAATAGCGGATCCTATCGATCTGAGGATCAGAAAAACAGCAGTGTTCCTTTATGGAATCTTTGATGATTCCTTGACCTTTGAGAGGGCTGTTCTTCTTGAGATCCTTGGCAGGAGAATTTCGGAGCATCATACTTGACGGTGGTGAAGAAAGAAAAACAGAGTAAGAGAAAGGAAAAGAAGAAGGAAAGAGGATTACCTGGTTGATCTTCCAATACAAATATAAAGGGAGTTCTCTTGAGTTTAAATGCTAATCGATCCCTATCTCTATCTCTTATTTATAATCATGATCTTGCAGGCATGTCACTTCGGTGACGTCAAAAGGGGAACGGCTAGTTCGATATTAACGGCTATAAATCCTTTAGTTAGTTGCAGATAAGATCAACAAAATACAACTCGTATATGTTACATAATTACTCCTTATATTTTGGGGGCAATTGTTAGGGCATGATTTTTTAATGACCTATGATCCTCATGTGTTATCCTATTAGTGATCCTTACTTCTGTGACAGATAGTGATCCTCAGAAGTGCTTTAGGATCAGGATCATGGATCACCCTAAGGATCCTTATTCTAACGATTGTTTACTTTGAATTTCGTATTGCTTTGCAGGAGTAACAAGTTGGACTTGGTCTTGGCAACGTTACTAAGGAATATTCCACGGTTATTTCGCACCTGTTTGACTGAAAATGGACGTTGTGGAGAACGTGGGAGCATGGCACGAATTGCGGATAGTTTGTGTTTTGGTCAAAAATCACACAAGGATAATGCAACCAAACTCTAAGTAAACGGGGAATGATGCTTGGTTTGTTGAAAAAGTAAAGGATCACTTTAGTGAGAAATATGCAAGTGACACAAGGATTTATACGAGGAAAAAGCCCTTGATCAATGAATGATCTCCGGCATAAAAAACCTCGGGTGATGGCAACTACCGATCACCAAACTTCAATATAACAAAAAATGATTACAACTTCGGATGATAATGAGCTGAGTACAAGGATCACTATAGTATCGAGTGTCTAAGCGTGTGAGAATTGTGTTGTGTGTCTTCCGAATGGGGAAGAGTGTTATATATACAAGTGTGAGTGACCTATTTTAGGTAAATAGACTAACAATCAGCTCATTACCCCTTTAGAAATAAAAGTAAATCTAGCCTAAATTATCGCCCTTAAATCATGCCGAGTTTCCATATCCTCTACAACGTTCATCTCTGATTAAGCATATGCCAAAGTTGTAAAGACGCGTCCCTTGTTTGCGATGCTAAGAGCGGATCCTGCTAGACATTCCTGTAAGATAACATTAAATTCAATGAAAACAACTGTTAGCATGAGGATCCCTATGATGGTCCGTGATCCTGATCCTGGAACTCTGCTGAGGATCACTATCTGCCAAAGAAACAAGGATCACATGTAAGGATCATGTGTTATAAAAATCCAGCCCTAACAATTGCCCCCAAAATATAAGGAGTGATATTGTAAATAAATGAGTTATTTTTTGCTTGATCTTATCTGCAACGAGCTAATCGGATAACTAGCCGTTGGAGTCGGACTAGCCGTTGTGATTCTTACGTCACAGAAGTGACAGCCCTGCAGATCATCATTATAAATAGGAGATAAAGATAGGATCAATTCGCATTTAAATTCAAGAGAAACTCCCTTTATAATCTCGTCCGAAGATTGATCAGGTATTCTCTTCTTTTCTTCCTTCTCTTACTCTGTTTCTCTGTCTCTTTCCATTCTTCTACAAATATGTTGCTCCGGAATTCCCCTCATAAGGATCCTGAGAAGAATAGTCCCTTGAAAGGTCAAGGGATCATCAAAGACTCTCCCACCGAGAGATGCTGTTTCACTGATCTTAAGGTTGATAGAATCCGTCACTGTTTTCCGGCGAACACCATCTTCAAGTCCTTCACTCCCACTGCTTTGAGTGACTTTATCTCCGATACTTGGGTGGCCTTTCCTGTTACTCCGTTTTTGATAGGATATTCATATCCTTTCCCACAGTTCACTCAATCCTTCTTCTCTCTCACCGGCATCTGCTATATCCAGGCTATGCCCATGATCTGGAGGGTGTTGTATACCCTTGAGAGGATCATTGAGCAAGAAGGGATTGACCTTGGTATGGCGGAGCTGGCTGAGATGTATGATCTTACCACTTTCGGACCCCATCGTTATCTATTTAAGCGAAAAGCTGGAGAGGATCATCCTGTCTTCAAGGTCACCAAGAACAATACGAATTGGAAGCGACGGTTCTTCTTTGTTAGGAGGGATACCATCCCTGATGGGAAGGATCTGCCCAAAGAATGGGCTACTCATGGTAGGATAGAGGATCCTGGAAGGATCACCATAAGATTTGTTCCTTAGGATGAGGATCACTAATGTTTTTTGTTTATTGTGCAGCTATTTCCATTTCTCGTCTGAAGTTGACACCTGCCGCAAAAGAGAGACTTCTAGCTTTCAAGAAGCTTGATCCGGAGACAAGAACTTTCCAGGTTGCTACTCAAGATTCCCAAGAAGTATCCTCTGCCTCTGTCACGATGTCAAGTAAGTATCCTGATTAAAAAGTAGTTTAATGTAGAATTTTTTTTAAATTAGTTAGAATACTTATCTGATTTTGGTTGTGTAGGTGCTGGAAAATCTGCTAAATCTGCCTCAAAGTTTGGCATTGATGATCTTGCTAATGTCAAATCTACAAGGAAGAAGACCCCTGCTGCTAGTCCATCTGCTTCAGCCCCTAAAGCACCTGTCAGGGGTAAGGGAAAGAAGAGAAAGGCTTCTGAGGATCTTCAAGGATTTCCCCTGCTCCGCCAACAGTTTCTTGATTATGTTAATGAAGTAAGGATCATTGCTCTTGCTTGTGTATTCTGCTCGTATATCCTGCTTGCTTGAGGATCACCTGGTCCTAAACTTACCTTTTTCCCTTTCTGCAGAAACTTGCTGAAATAGAAACCTACCTTGGCCATGTTGAGGATCAGGACCGCCAAATCGCCGACCTCCAACAAATGGGCGTGCTGAAGGATCTCAAGATAGCTGATCTTGAGAAGGAACTCCGGGCTACCAAGGATGAAGCTGCTCAAATGCTGATCAACATGGATATTGAGAAGCAGGAGATCACCCAGGATGCCAAGGTCTCTGCCGCAATAGCTATGTATAAGATCCAGCTGCAGATGGCTGCGGAGGCTCAGGATCCTTCCTTCGACAAAGGCACATGGGACATGGAAGGCTGGAAGGCAAGGCTGGCAGAGTTGGAGGATGATGAGGAGGCTGAGGAGATCCCAATGCTTGAAGGCGGTGATGTTGGCAAGGATCAGGGGGAAGCAAGTGGAGCTGGTGGTGATGGTGCAGCGAAGGTTTGAGCTGCAGGATTGGGCAATGACGGAAATTTCTAGACATAGCCGGAGCCCAATTTTTTTAAAATCTGGTAGTGGTTTTTTGTGGTCGTGATGTTTTGAAACAATGATGGTTTGTAACTTTGAACAATAGTTTTAGGATTAAGGATCCAGGATCCTTCAGACAATAGGTAGGATTGCAAACGGTGGAGGGATCCTCTGTTTGGGGGATGAAGCCTTTGTGATCCTGTTGCTTTTATTTACCTGCATGATATGACCGCACAAACAATGGACACCCTTTGCCAACCCATGTGGACGGGCCACGTTTTGCTGGTAGAAACGTGGGTTGGCAATTTTGACAACTTTGAAGGGTTTAAAATCCTTTGTTTATCCTTTTATTTTCCAATTGTTAAGCAAATCATGTTCAATCATTTTAGGATATGATCCTGGATCAAATATCCTGTAATCGAAAAATTTTCAAAAATAGTTTATGATCGAGGATCATAGGTTTAGTTGTCAAAGTGTAAGGGTTATTCAAAATAACGAGTATAATCAAAATAGTCAAGGATCATACCTGAGAATCCAAGTTAGGATCCTAACCTTTAATCAAGATAACCGTAAGTAAAATTTTAATGGATAATAAGGATTAAGGATCCTTATTTGTTTAACTTCGAAAACCTGAAAAAATGGGATATAACTTGGGACTAAGCCAATATAAGAGATAGGTTAGTAACTGGGGACATGCCCAAAGGATAACTGGGGACAAGCCCAAAGGATCACTGGGGACAAGCCCGAAGGATAACTGGAGACAAGCCCAAAGGATCACTGGGGACAAGCCCGAAGGATAACTGGGGACAAGCCCAAGGATCGTATGTAAACTGGAGTATGGCCCTCACTGGCGACTATCCAAACTTAGTGACATGAAAATGCCAAAACCTTAGCTAACGTGAAAACGTTAGAAACCTTAGGAACGGATGTATGGTACGTCTACCATTATACGTAGGATCCTAGGTATAGCCAGTACGATGAGGTTGTCAGCCCCGAAAGTGGGTACTGGTCCCAAAGACGTGAACTATACCAGGATCATCGTGCGCTACAGGCGGAAACTGGGGACAAGCGCAAGGATAAATGGGGTTGAACCCAAGGATCTGAGATGCTTTTGAAGATTCTTAATGATATGCTGAGGATACCTGGACTATCAAAACTTAAATTCTCGTGAGAAGAGGATGAAGGATGCATGATCCTTATCCTTAGGTAAAAATAAGAAACTGAAATAGTTTTGAGATAAGGACTTTACCAGAGTAAGGATCACTGATATCGCCGGGATCCTTCGAGGATGCTTTCATTGTAAGGATCATATGCTTGAAGGATCCTGTTCACATGAAATATTTCTTTAAATGAATAGCATTCCAGGCTCTTGGTAACAAATTTCCTTCCATGGTTAGCAATCTGTATGCCCCCTTTCCTGCTTCGGCTTCAATCAAGTAAGGGCCTTCCCATTTTGGTGCCAATTTTCCATCAGCAGGATTGATGGTATTTTGGAATGTTTTTCTCAACACCATATCCCCGACTTGGAACTTCCTTATCCTGACATTTTTGTTGTAGGCACCAGCCATTCTTTGTTGGTAGCTTGCCATCCTTATCCTAGCCAGATCCCTGATTTCCTCAATAGTATCTGTTAGGGCTGGAATTTTATTATACATGATCCTTACACGTGATCCTAACCAGTGATCCTTGTTTCTTTGGCAGATAGTGATCCTCAGCAGGACTTCAGGATCAGGATCATGGGCCATTATAGGATCCTCATACTAACGGTCACCTCCGCTTAATGCAATGATATTTTGCAAGAACATCTAGCAGGATACGCTCTTAGCATCATGATCAAGGGACGCGTCTTCACAATTATGGCAAGAGCTTAATCGGAGATAGACGTTGCACAGGATATGGAAACTTGGCTTGATTTATGGGCGGCAATTTAGGCTAGATTGTCTTTTATTTCTAAAGGGGTAATGAGCTGATTATTAGTCATTTTACCTAAAATAGGTCACCTACACTTGTATAAATACCACTCTTCCTCATTTGGAAGAACACACGACGACATACAACGCAACTCTCACACACTTAGACACTCGAAACAATAGTGATCCTTGTACTCAGCTCATTATCATCCGAAGTTGTAACCATTTTGTCCTTATATTGAAGTTTGGTGATCGGTAGTTGCCATCACCCGAGGTTTTTTATGCCGGAGATCATATATTGATCAAGGGCTTTTTCCTCGTATAAATCATTGTGTCTTTGCATCTCTATTACGAAAGTGATCCTTTACTTTTATAATTAACCAAGCATCATACCCCGTTTACATAAAGTTTGGTTACATTATCCTTGTGTGATTTTTGACCAAAACAGTTTAGCGCCCACCGTGGGGCAATTGGTGCTTCATTCATAAGAAAACCTTTTGTTCGAAATCATTCCATAGAATTACATGGCTTCATCATTGAAAAACATGTCCACGGCAATGTCTGCAGTCACCTCGTCCCAGAACGTTCTGCCTCCACCACCGGCAGGATCCCAGAAGAATGCTGAGAAGAGACAAACTCCTACTAATTCTAAAACTCCATCTCCTTCTGCTATGAATTCCTATATTCCCAGTACTAGTGATGTATTTACTTTGATTTTGCAGATGAAGGATCGTATGCAGCGGCAGGATGAAACTAATGAAAGGATCCTCAGGGAAATTGGAGATCTCAAAAGACAAAAGAAAGCGGCAGAGGATCATTCTCCACTGATGCCCAAATCCTTGAGCTTTGATACTCCAATGATTACTTCTCAGCCATCAGGAATTCCAGACGTGCAAATCATGGGAGAATCAAGAGGATTGCACCAAGGATCGACAGCAATGACTCAGGCATTAGGCTCACACTTCCAGCCGGCAGGATCCTACCCCCAGCATTTGGGATCCTTCATGAATCCGGGAGCCTATCCGGGGGCACAGCAGTTTCAAGGATCCTACTTTGTTCCAGGATCATTCCAGGGCCAAGGATCCTCCTTTGTTCCAGGATCATCCCAGGTTCAAGGATCCTCCTTCGTTCCAGGATCATCCCAGACACCAGGATCCTTCCAGATGCCAGGATCCCTAAAAAGTTTGCAAACAGGAAGTCTAGATGTCCATCAAGGGGACTTCATTCCAATGCAGACCATTGCTTCCACTGGTCCCTCCGTTGTTCCAGAATCCCAGCAATATGGATTCCCTAACCTGAACCCAATGGGAGGTAACACTTTAAATAATTATCCTGCCACTAACCATGGATTCATGCAGGATACAGGTACCAATCATGCTATGGCCAGGGAGTTGCAAAAGCTAAAAGATATGATCTCAAGTGTTCCAGGGGTAGTCAAGCCTATCCCAGAGATTGCAGATGGAAGCCATAAGGTATCTCGCTTTGCACCACCAATTTGTGATGCAGAGGTACCCAAAAGGTTCCATATCCCTACTATGAAGCTGTATGATGGTACAACGGATCCAGAGGAGCACATAGCACAATACAGGGAAAGGATGGAGATCAATCCTATCCCAGAAAAGTTGAAGGAAGCATGCCTATGTAAAGGATTTGGATCCACTCTTACTGGATCAGCTCTTAAGTGGCTGCTAAGTCTTCCCCCTACTCTATTACTTCATTTGCTAATTTAGTTAATTTATTCAATAACCAATTCTCTTGTAGTAGAAAATTTGAAAGATTAACTAGTGATTTGTACAGGATAACTCAAAATCATAATGAATCATTAAGGGATTATATAACTAAATTTAGTAAGGAATCCTTGGACATTCCCAACTTGGATATGGCTACGGCTGTTGAAGCCTTCAAAATGGGACTGCTTAAGGATTCATTATTCTATGATGATCTTGTTATGACACCATGCAGGAATCTAGATGAAGTAAGAACTCGTGCACTCAGGTTCATCCGGCTAGAGGATGACAAGAGGATCCAGGAGAGACAAGTAGGATCCTCAAAACAGGAGAAGCATGGATCCTCCTTCAAGAGCAATAAGTTCAGATCCTACCATAGAAACGATAACCAGAATGTGCATGCTGTTGACCAAGAAAAGGATGATGAAGATTATCCTCCAATTTCAGAATACTGTTTTTCCGTTGATAATCATGAACTGATCCTTGCAATGCAGAATCTAGGTAAAAAGGCTAGATGGCCCAGGAAGAACGATAAACCATCCGGGACTAAAGACAAGTCAAAATGGTGTGCATACCATGAGGATTTCGGGCATCTAACTGAAGAATGCATAGCTTTAAGAAAAGAGATTGGATATCTGTTAAGCAAGGGGCACCTAAAAGAATTGTTGGGAAGAAAAAAGCAAAGGACTCAGGATCCTGAAAGGATCCCTGAAAAGGCTCCAGCACCTCCGGCAAATGCACAAGTGATCAACTTTATTTCCGGAGGATCAGACATCTGTGGTACATCCTTCTCGGCGGCCAAAAGACATGCAAAGGAGTCAAAAATGGATAATGGAGAAAGGCCTATTAGAACATCAAGTGTCTCAGAAGGGAAGATGATAACGTTTGATGAGGATGATCGCATTAACATTCAGGATCCTCATCATGATAGTTTAGTTATCACTCTCTTTATCTCTAACCATTTTGTCCGCAGGATCCTTATTGATGGAGGAAGCTCAGTGAACATTATCCAGCTTGATGTTCTGAAGAAGATGGGAATCCCAGAATCAGACATCACACCAAGATCCTCCGTGCTTGTAGGATTCAGTGGAGAAACCAAGAAAACTCTGGGGGACATCAAACTCCCAATCTACGTGGAAGGATTACATAATTATCAAAACTTTTGTGTTATTGACTGTTTATCTTGTTGCAATGTTATCCTTGGCAGGCCCTGGATACATGATATGAAAGCAGTCCCATCCACCTATCATCAATGTGTGAAACTCCCTAGCCCATGGGGGATAATCAAGATCGACAGTGATCAGCAGGAGGCTAAGGATTGTTATACCTCATCCATGAAGCCAACCTCGAAGCCAAGGGAGCAATAGCAATTACAGTATCCTCCGAGGAATGTCTTGGAGGCAAGGGAACAAGATGTGGACGAAATCCTCTTGGATCCTAGTGATCCTGAATCAAAAATCTATATCGGATCAGGGATCCTTGGCAAGATGAAAGAAGACTTAATATCCTTCCTCAAAAGAAGAAAATCTACCTTTGCTTGGAAACATGAAGATATGACAGGTATATCTAAGGATATTATTACTCACAAACTTGGCATTGACAGGTCTATCAAACCAATCCATCAAAAAAGGAGGAAGTTTGCACCGGAAAGGAATGCCATTATCCAAGAAGAAGTAGAGAGACTACTTCGAGCAGGTATGATCAGAGAGGTAAAATATCCAAAATGGTTAGCCAATGTGGTCGTTGTCCAAAAGAAAAATGGAAAGTGGAGGGTATGTGTCGATTTCACTGATTTGAATAAGGCATGTCCCAAGGATCCTTTCCCATTACCCCACATTGACTCCATGGTGGATGCAACGGCGGGGCATGAACTGTTGACCTTTATGGATGCATCCTCTGGATTCCAACAAATTCAGATGGAACCATCTGACCAAGAGGATACAGCCTTTATGACCCCAACCGGTTTATATTGTTATATTGCCATGCCTTTTGGACTAAGAAATGCAGGTGCAACATATCAAAGGCTGGTGAATATGATGTTCAAAGATCAAATTGGAAAAACTATGGAGGTGTACATAGATGATATGGTGGTCAAGTCAAAGAAAGCTGAGGATCACCTAAGGGATTTGGAAGAAGCATTTAATATCCTTGATAGTTACAACATGAAACTTAATCCTTCAAAATGCCATTTTGGTGTTAAGGCAGGAAAGTTCCAAGGATACATGGTAACTCAGAGGGGCATTGAAGCAAGCCCGGAACAAATCAAAGCATTAGTAAATATCAAATCTCCTGCCAATGCCAAGGATGTTCAAAGACTGACAGGCAGGATAGCAGCTTTGAACAGGTTCATATCGAAATCCTCAGAAAAATGCAAAGAATTTTACGATATCCTAAGGAAGAATAAGAAGTTTGAATGGACTGAGAAGCATGAGAACGCTTTACAAGCCCTTAAAGAATATATGTCCTCAGCACCAGCATTAGTAAAACCGGAAAAAGGAGATGTGTTATCCTTATACCTGGCGGTATCCTCAACCGCTGTAAGTGATGTCCTTGTCAAGGATCACGAAGGTACACAATATCCTATCTACTATGTAAGTAAAAGTTTACTTGATGCCGAATCCAGGAAACCGGAAATGTCAGGGAGAATGGCTAAGTGGGCAGTGAAGCTTAGTGCCCATCATATAAGATATGAACCAAGAACAGCCATTAAATCACAAGCCTTAGCTGACTTTGTGGCTGATTTCAGTAGTGATCTACAAAAAGAAGCAGAATTGGAGGTCCAGCAGCTGGATGAAACCAAGGATCCTTGGATATTACACACTGACGGATCCTCGAATGTCAAGGGCACAGGGCTCGGGATCCTACTAAAATCGCCACAGGGGGACATAATACCCCACTCCATAGCCTGTGAATTCCAAGCAACTAATAATGAGGCTGAATATGAAACCTTAATTGCTGGCTTGCAAATCGCTAAGGATATGGGGGTAAAATATCTCGAAGTATATGTAGACTCATTGTTGATCACTAATCACTTTAATGGGTCCTATGCTGTTAAAGGTGAAAAACTAACCAAGTATTTAGAGATAGTCAAAGAATTGGCACTCTCCTTTGTTTCTTTCAGCTTGACACAGGTACCAAGGGAGGAAAACACAGAGGTTGATGCATTGGCCAACCTAGGATCATCCTTGAAGATTCCAGAAGATATAAGTATCCCTATCATCCATATCCTGGCTCCTGCTATCAAAAATCAGGTGGCCATGGAAATAGAAGAGGATACTGCGATGATCCCTAGTGAAGAAGCTCAACCTTATTCAGGATCATGGATCTCACCAATCATGAGATACTTGCAACACGGGGAGATTCCGATGGAAGAAAATCCTAGAGCTTTCAGGATTAAGGTATCTCAGTTCACAATTTTGAATGATGTATTATATAAGCGATCTCTTGCAGGACCATATTTGAGATGTATTGAGGATCCTGAAATTGAAGAAGTATTGAAAGATTTCCACGAAGGAGATTGTGGAAACCACACTGGGGCAGAGCATTATTCTCAAGGATCCTTAGAACAGGATACTACTGGCCAACCATGAAAAGGGATGCTGTAGAATATGCTAGGAAATGTGATCCTTGTCAAAGACACAGCAATATCCTTCATCAACCAGCTGAATTGCTACACCCCATACCATCCTCTTGGCCTTTCATGAGATGGGGGATGGATATAGTTGGCAAGCTCCCTAAAGCACCTGGTGGAAAAGTGTTTATGCTTGCTATGACTGACTACTTCTCTAAGTGGATAGAAGCTGAAGCTTTTGCTCAAGTCAGAGAAAAAGAAGTTATATCCTTTATCAAAAGAAACATTATAACTAGATTTGGCATTCCCTCTGAAATTGTATGTGATAATGGTTCCCAATTCATTGGAAGCAGAACTACTAACTTTTGTGACAGTTGGGGAATCAAGATGATAACATCAACACCAGTTCATCCACAAGCCAATGGCCAAGCAGAACCATCCAACAAGATTATCATCAACAATCTGAAGAAGAAGCTAGGATCCAAGAAAGGGAAATGGGCAGAGGAGTTACCTTATGTGCTATGGGCTAATAGAACAACTCCCAAGAATGCCACTGGTCAAACACCCTTCTCTTTAGTATTTGGGGCAGAAGCAGTGATCCCAACAGAAATGGTGATCCCAACTGCTAGAACAAGTGCTCGTGATCCTGAAGAAAATGCTGCAATCCTAGCCCAGGATTTGGATACTATTGAGGAAATCAGGGATCTGGCTAGGATCAGGATGGCAAGCTACCAACAAAGAATGGCTGGTGCTTACAACAAAAATGTAAGAATAAGGAAGTTCCAAGTCGGAGATATGGTGTTGAGAAAAGCATTTCAAAATACTATCAATCCTGCTGACGGGAAGTTAGCACCAAAATGGGAAGGCCCCTACTTGATTGAAGCTGAAGCAGGAAAGGGGGCATACAGGTTGTTAACCATGGAAGGAAACTTGTTACCAAGAGCCTGGAATGCTGTACACTTAAAGAAATATTTCATGTAACCATGATCCTTCAGGCATGTGACCCATATATTGAAGTATCCTTAAAGGATCCCGGTGATATCAGTGATCCTTACTCTGGTAACGTGCTTATCCTACAACTATTACATTTTCTTACTTTTTACCTAAGGATAAGGATCATGTATCCTTCGTCCTCTACTCACAAACCATTTGAGTTATGATAATTCAGGTATCTTCAGCATATCGTCAAAGATCTTCAAAAGCACCGCAGATCCTTGGGTCCAACCCCAGTTATCCTTGGGATTATCCCCAGTTTCCGCCAGCAGCGCACGATGATCCTGATATAGTTCACGTCTTTGGGACCAGTACCCACTTCCGGGGCTGACAACCTCATCGTACTGGCTATATCTAGGATCCTACGTATAATGGTAGACGTACCATACATCCGTTCCTAAGGTTTCTAACGTTTTCACGTTAGCTAAGGTTTTGACATTTTCATGTCACTAAGTTTGGATAGTCGCCAGTAAGGGCCATACTCCAGTTTACATACGATCCTTTGGGCTTGTCCCCAGTTATCCTTTGGGCTTGTCCCCAGTTATCCTTTGGGCTTGTCCCCAGTGATCCTCCGGGATCATTCTCGTATATTCTTTTGGGCATGTCCCCAGTTACTAATTTATTTTTTACATTGGCTTAGTCCCAAGTTATGTTTCATTTTTCAGGATTGTCAAAGTTAAAACACATAAGGATCCTTAATCCTTATTGTCCATCAAAATCTTATCTACGATTGTCTCGATTGAAGGTTAGGATCCTAACTTGGATCCTCAGGTATGATCCTTGACTATTTTTGATTATACTCGTTATCCTAACCAACCCTTACACTTTGACAACCGAACCTATGATCCTTGAACTAAAGTACTTTGAGAATCTTCAATATGAGGATATTTGATCTAGGATCATATCCTAAATTTATTAAGCATATTTTTAACTCTTGTCACTTTAACAAATATACTACAAAAACAATTGAGAAACAAGAAGATAATTAAAGGATAACAACACGAGATAAGCCAGAAAAATTAAGGTTATATTATTAACAAAAGGATCCTTAACCCTTTCAAAAAAGTTGTCAAAATTGCCAACCCACATTTCTACCAGCAAAACGTGGCCCGTCCACATGGGTTGGCAAAGGGTGTCCATTGTCTATGCGGTCTTAGCATTGTGCAGGAAATTAAAAGCGGCAGGATCACAAAGGCTTCATCCCCCAAACAGAGGATCCCTCCACCTTTCGCAATCCTACCTATTGTTCAAAGGATCCAGGATCCTTAACCCTAAAAACTATTGTTCGAAGATTACAGACCATAATTGTTTCAAACCATCAACAACCACAAAAAACCATTACTAAACCTAAAAAATTGGGCTCCGGCCTAGTCAACAATATCCATCATCGCCCAATCATGCAGCCTACTCCTTCGCTGCTCCATCACCACCAGCTTCTCCACCTTGCTCCTTGTCAGCATCACCTCCCTCCAGCATCGGGATATCCTCAGCATCATCGTCATCCTCCAACTCTGCTAGCCTTGCCTTCCAGCCTTCAACATCCCATGTGCTCTTATCGAAGGAAGGATCCTGAGCCTCCGTAGCCATCTGCAGTTGTATCTTGTACATAGCTATCGCGGCAGAGACTTTAGCGTCCTGAGTAATGTCATGCTTCTCATAATCAAACTTGATCAATGCTTTGACAGCCTCATCCTTAACAGCCCGGATCTCCTTCTCAAGATCAGCGATCTTGAGATCCTTCAGCACACCCATCTGTTGAAGGTCGGCAATTTGACGATCTTGATCTTCGACTTGGTTAACATAAGTCTCCATTTCGGTGAATTTCTACAAGAAAAACAGGAAAAAACAACATCAGACATAGGTGATCCTTAGACTTATCAGGATAACCAACAGGGGCAGTGATCCTAACCTCGTCGAAATAATCAAGGAACTGCTGACGAAGGAGGGGAAATCCTTGGAGATCTTCAGAAGTCTTCCTCTTTTTCCCCTTACCCCGGATAGGTGCCTTGGGGGCTGAAACTGAAGGACTGGCAGCAGGAGCCTTCTTCCTCGAAGACTTGACGTTGGCAAGATCATCTATCCCAAATTTAGAGGCAGATTTGACAGACCTGGCAGACTTCCCAGCACCTACACAATCAAAATCAAGATAAGTTGCTTTATTAATTAAACAATCCTACATGTAATTTATTTTCTATAAGGATACTTACTTGACATAGTGGCAGATGCAGAGGATACTTCTTGTGAATCTTGGACAGTGACTTGGAAACTTCTGACCTCAGGATCAAGCTTTTTAAAAGCTAAGACTCTCTCTCTTGCAGCAGGGGTTAATTTCAGATGACCGATGGATATAGCTGCACAAGAGATAAAAAAGACATTAGTGATCCTCATCATATGAGACAGGACTGATAGTGATCCTTCGAGGATCCTCTATCCTACCACGAGTGGCCCATTCCTTGGGCAGATCCTTCCCATCTGGGATGGAATCCCTCCTAACAAAGAAAAAGCGATGCTTCCAGTTTGTATCGTTCTTAGTGACCTTGAAGACAGGGTGATCCTCCCCGGCTTTCCGTTTCAGCAAGTACCGATGAGAACCAAATGTGGTAAGATCATAAAGCTCGGCCAACTCCGCCATCCCAAGATCAATCCCTTTCTGCTCAATGATCCTCTCGAAGGTATACAGAACCCTCCAGATCATCGGCATAGCTTGGATATAAGAGATGCCGGTTAAGGAAAAGAAAGATTGGGTGAAGGTTGGAAAAGGATACGAGTACCCTATAGTGAACGGAGTAGCAGGAAAAGCCACCCAGACGTCTGAAACAAAGTCGCTCAAAGCTGTAGGAACAAAGGATTTGAAAACAGCATTCGCCGGAAAGCAATGACGAATTCTGTCTACGTGAGCGTCAGTAAAACAACACCTCTCCGTAGGAGAATCCTTGATGATCCCCTGGCTTTTTAGGGGACTACTCTTCTTGGAATCCTTGTGAGGAGAATTCCGGAGCAACATGCTTGTGATGGAATGGTAACAGAGTAAAAACAAAAAACAGAGCAAAGAGAATAGAGAAAGGAAAGAGAGAAGAGGAGAATACCTGATCAATCTTCGGTGGAGATTATAAAGGGAGTATATCTTGAATTTAAATACAAACTGATCCTCACCCTATCTCCTATTTATAATCATGATCTGCAGGGATTGTCACATCTATGACGTAATGATCACAACGGCTAGTCCATGTGTAACGGCTAGTTATTCGGAGTCGCCCGTTGGAGATAAGATCGAAACAAAATACAACTCATTAATTTACAATAAACTCCTTATATTTTGGGGGCAATTGTTAGGGCTGGAATTTTATTATACATGATCCTTACACGTGATCCTAACCAGTGATCCTTGTTTCTTTGGCAGATAGTGATCCTCAGCAGGACTTCAGGATCAGGATCATGGGCCATTATAGGATCCTCATACTAACGGTCACCTCCGCTTAATGCAATGATATTTTGCAGGAACGTCTAGCAGGATACGCTCTTAGCATCATGATCAAGGGACGCGTCTTCACAATTATGGCAAGAGCTTAATCGGAGATAGACGTTGCACAGGATATGGAAACTTGGCTTGATTTATGGGCGGCAATTTAGGCTAGATTGTCTTTTATTTCTAAAGGGGTAATGAGCTGATTATTAGTCATTTTACCTAAAATAGGTCACCTACACTTGTATAAATACCACTCTTCCTCATTTGGAAGAACACACGACGACATACAACGCAACTCTCACACACTTAGACACTCGAAACAATAGTGATCCTTGTACTCAGCTCATTATCATCCGAAGTTGTAACCATTTTGTCCTTATATTGAAGTTTGGTGATCGGTAGTTGCCATCACCCGAGGTTTTTTATGCCGGAGATCATATATTGATCAAGGGCTTTTTCCTCGTATAAATCATTGTGTCTTTGCATCTCTATTACGAAAGTGATCCTTTACTTTTATAATTAACCAAGCATCATACCCCGTTTACATAAAGTTTGGTTACATTATCCTTGTGTGATTTTTGACCAAAACAGTATCCAAGTCTTGAGCTAAGATTGCAGCATTCTCTTCAGGATCACGAGTACTTGTTCTAACAGTTGGAACCACCATTTCTGTTGGGATCACTGCTTCTGCCCCAAATACTAAAGAGAAGGGTGTTTGACCAGTGGCATTCTTGGGAGTTGTCCTATCAGCCCATAGCACATAAGGCAATTCCTCTGCCCATTTCCCCTTCTTGGATCCTAATTTCTTCTTCAGGTTGTTGATGATGATCTTGTTGGATGATTCTACTTGACCATTGGCTTGTGGATGGACTGGTGTTGTTGTTATCATCTTAATTCCCCAACTGTCACAAAAGTTAGTGGTTCTGCTCCCAATGAATTGGGAACCATTATTGTTTTGGTCAAAAATCACACAAGGATAATGCAACCAAACTCTAAGTAAACGGGGAATGATGCTTGGTTTGTTGAAAAAGTAAAGGATCACTTTAGTAAGAAATATGCAAGTGACACAAGGATTTATACGAGGAAAAAGCCCTTGATCAATGTATGATCTCCGGCATAAAAAACCTCGGGTGATGGCAACTACCGATCACCAAACTTCAATATAACAAAAAATGGTTACAACTTCGGATGATAATGTGCTGAGTACAAGGATCACTATAGTATCGAGTGTCTAAGCGTGTGAGAAATGTGTTGTGTGTCTTCCGAATGGGGAAGAGTGTTATATATACAAGTGTGAGTGGCCTATTTTAGGTAAACAAACTAATAATCAGCTCATTACCCCTTTAGAAATAAAAGTAAATCTAGCCTAAATTATCGCCCTTAAATCATGCCAAGTTTCCATATCCTTCACAACGTTCATCTCTGATTAAGCATATGCCAAAGTTGTAAAGACGCGTCCCTTGATTGTGTTGCTAAGAGCGGATCCTGCTAGACATTCCTGCAAAATGACATTAAGTTCAATGAAAGCAACTGTTAGCATGAGGATCCTATGATGGTCCGTGATCCTGATCCTGGAACTCTTCTGAGGATCACTATCTGCCAAAGAAACAAGGATCACTGGTTAGGATCACATGTAAGGATCATGTATTATAAAAATCCAGCCCTAACAATTGCCCCCAAAATATAAGGAGTTATATTGTAAATTGACGAGTTATATTTTGCTTTGATCTTATCTGCAACGGGCGACTCGGATAACTAGCCGTTAAAGTCGGACTAGCCGTTGCAACCCTTACGTCATTGAAGTGACAATCCTGCAGATCATCATTATAAATAGGAGATAGAGTTGGGATCAATTTGCATTTAAATTCAAGAGCTACTCCCTTTATAATCTCGTCCAAAAGATCGATCAGGTATTCTTCCTCTCTTCTTTCCTTCTCTTTCTCTGTTTTTCTTTCTCTTTGTTTTTCTTCTGCAAATATGTTGCTCCGGAATTCTCCTCATAAGGATCTTGAGAAGAACAGTCCCTTGAAAGGTCAAGGGATCATCAAAGATTCTCCCACCGAGAGGTGCTGTTTCACTGATCCTCAGGTTGATAGAATCCGTCACTGTTTTCCGGCGAACACCATCTTCAAGTCCTTCACTCCCACTACTTTGAGTGACTTTATCTCTGATACTTGGGTGGCCTTTCCTGTTACCCCGTTCTTGATAGGGTATTCATATCCTTTCCCACAGTTCACTCAATCCTTTTTCTCTCTCACCGGCATCTGCTATATCCAGGCTATGCCCATGATCTGGAGGGTATTGTATACCCTTGATGTTAGGGCTGGATTTTTATACACAAGAAGGGATTGACCTTGGTGTTAGGGCTGGATTTTTATAATACATGATCCTTACATGTGATCCTAACCAGTGATCCTTGTTTCTTTGGCAGATAGTGATCCTCAGCAGAGTTCCAGGATCAGGATCACGGACCATCATAGGATCCTCATGCTAACAGTTGCTTTCATTAAACTTAATGTCATTTTGCAGGAATGTCTAGCGGGATCCGCTCTTAGCATCACAATCAAGGGACGCGTCTTTACAACTTTGGCATATGCTTAATCAGAGATGAACGTTGTGAAGGATATGGAAATTTGGCATGATTTAAGGGCGATAATTTAGGCTAGATTTACTTTTATTTCTAAAGGGGTAATGAGCTGATTATTAGTTTGTTTACCTAAAATAGGCCACTCACACTTGTATATATAACACTCTTCCCCATTCGAAAGACATACAACACAATTCTCACACGCTTAGACACTCGAAACTATAGTGATCCTTGTACTCAGCTCATTATCATCCGAAGTTGTAACCATTTTTCTTATATTGAAGTTGGTGATCGGTAGTTGCCATCACCCGAGGTTTTTTATGCCGGAGATCATTCATTGATCAAGGGCTTTTTCCTCGTATAAATCCTTGTGTCACTTGCATATTTCTTACTAAAGTGATCCTTTAGTTTTTCAACAAACCAAGCATCATTCCCCGTTTACTTAGAGTTTGATTGCATTATCCTTGTGAGATTTTTGACCAAAACACTTGGTATGGCGGAGCTGGCTGAGATGTACGATCTTACCACTTTCGGACCCCATCGTTATCTATTTAAGCGAAAAGCTGGAGAGGATCATCCTGTCTTCAAGGTCACCAAGAACGACACGAATTGGAAGGGACGGTTCTTCTTTGTTAGGAGGGATACCATCCCTGATGGGAAGGATCTGCCCAAAGAGTGGGCTACTCATGGTAGGATAGAGGATCCTGGAAGGATCACCATAAGATTTGTTCCTTAGGATGAGGATCACTAACATTTTCTTTTGTTTTTTGTTTATTGTGCAGCTATTTCCATCTCTCGTCTGAAGTTGACACCTGCTGCAAATGAGAGACTTTTAGCCTTCAAGAAGCTTGATCCGGAGACAAGGACTTTCCAGGTTGCTACTCAAGATTCCCAAGAAGTATCCTCTGGCTCTGTCACGATGTCAAGTAAGTATCCTGATTAAAAAGTAGTTTCATGTAGGATTTTTTCAATTAGTTAGAATACTTATCTGATTTTGGTTGTGTAGGTGCTGGAAAATCTGCTAAATCTGCCTCCAAGTTTGGCATTGAAGATCTTGCTAATGTCAAATCTGCGAGGAAGAAGACCCCTGCTGCCAGTCCAACCGCTTCAGCCCCTAAAGCACCTATTAGGGGTAAAGGAAAGAAGAGGAAGGCCTCTGAGGATCTTCAAGGATTTCCCCTGCTCCGCCAACAGTTTCTTGATTACGTTAACGAAGTAAGGATCACTGCTCCTGCTTGTATATCCTGCTTGTATATTCTGCTTGTGTATCCTGCTTGTTTGAGGATCATCTGGTCCTGAACTTACCCTTTTCCCTTTTGGCAGAAACTCGCTGAAATAGAAACATATATTGGCCACGTTGAGGATCAAGACCGCCAAATTGCCGACCTCCAACAGATGGGTGTGCTAAAGGATCTCAAGATTGCTGATCTTGAGAAGGAGCTCCGGGCCACCAAGGATAAAGCTGCCAGGATGCTGATCAATTTTGATTATGAGAAGCATGACATTACCCAGGATGCCAAGGTCTCTGCTGCGATAACCATGTATAAGATCCAGCTGTAGATGGCTGCGGAGGCTCAGGATCCTTCCTTCGACAAAGGCACATGGGACGTGGAAGGCTGGAAGGCGAGGCTGGCAGAGTTGGAGGATGATGAGGAGGTTGAGGAGATCCCAATGCTTGAGGGCGGTGATGTTGGCAAGGATCAGGGGG